>NC_090394.1:18022671-18322671 GCF_036365525.1 Heterodontus francisci
TAGGAATTTTCAGATGCACGTAATATTATATTCAGATATATAATTGACAATACTTCATACAAATATACAAATACTGTGTGCAAACTGTGCAGGATTTACATTACATAGGGCACCATGCTTAGCACGTCCCACAATCATTCTTCGAAATAAATCATTTTACCCAGTAGATCAAAGACACCATTTGCTCTTCAATTAAAAATGTACCAAGCCAGTCCACATATTTGTGGCAAGCTGTTGAGTGAAAAGATGTTGAAAGGCAATTTTGACTAAAATGCTCATGGATACACTGTTTATATGTAGGCAGTTCTTGCTTTGAGGGATCTGTGCTTAATAGGGCATGGATTTATATGGCTCCCTTTGATATAACTGATATTGTCCACATTATTTAGACTCTTGATGCCCACATTTGAGGTGTGACTGTTATTCAGATGCTCAAGGCAAACTAACTTATCACTTGGCATTAGAGTTAAGCTCCTTGTCATTGATAACATCTTCAGTGTGGTACAAAACAGTGAAAGAATACTGTGATGTTGTTTAGCTGGCTACACAGAAAATGGCCTCTTGCTCCTGAACTTACACCAGTTCAAAAGCCATGAAGACCAATCAACTTGATCAACATGGCCCACTCCATGCAAGACACCACACGCTCCAACTCAAAGAAATGTGGCGAGGCTGCATTGTGAATGCAGATACCTTTACATATATAATAGTAATACAAGGACCACTGGGGTAGATTTCCAATTTGCAGCCTGGGTATGAAACTGCCATTGTTAGAGATTACAATTAAGAACTCGCGATAGAATCCATTTATATTAATTATAATTGTAAATGTATTTACAACAATGAAGGGGTTTGATAGGATAAATGCAGAGAAGATGTTTCTACTTATGGAAAATCCAAAACTAGGGGCTATAAATATAAGACACAGTCACTAATAAATCATATGTGGAATTCAGAAGAAACCTCTTTACTCAGAGAGTGGTTAGAATGTGGAACTTGCTACCATATGGAGTAGTTGAGGCAAATGGCATAGATGTCTTTAAGGATAAGCCAGGTAAACACATGAGGGAGAAAGGAATAGAAGGATAAAACTGACAAGGTGAGATGCAATAGGATCAGTGGAGGCTCATGTGGAACATAAACACCAGGATAGACCAGAACAAATTCCTGTTTCTGTGCTGCATATTCTACGTAAAATTAATTAATTAAGCTGATAGAAGAACAGATTGGATGGAAAACTTTAGGAAAGAGGTGCAAAGTTTTTCAATTTAATAGCTGATGGTACAACAGATGTTGCCACCAAACAACAAATTGCACCTGCTGTGTAACATGTACATCAGAATAAAGATGGACAGGCAGGAATTTGTTAAGACTCGATTGATTTCAAGGAAGCCGTTAATACAGCAGAGAGTAGTCTTTGAGATGTTTTCCTGTAGCAATTGACAGCATGGGGCATTGATAAACAATTTGTGTGAGCATGAGCCGGTGATGGAGGCAGCAATATGAGCATTAGGTTCAATGATATTCAGGCAAAAATCAATGCAGTTGTTCCAGAGATTGTATCCTGTACCCGTAATTCTGCATTCATGTGTTTTGCAGCAGGTGTCAACTCTAGAAAGCTTATACAAATGCTTACATCTTCCCTGAGAGCTACAGTGTTCATCACGTAGAACCGAAAGGCATCATGAATCTTCCCATGAAAATGAGGTAGAAGACAGGAATACTTCTATCAGGAAACACTTGATTGGGCTGGTTTTAATTTTAGGTGCACTACGGGCTGTTAGTGAGCAGCGTACACCCGCCTACCCAATGCCAAGAAACCCGAGCTATTATGAGATCTGGGCCACATTTTTCCCACTGCTGTTGAGCTTTAGAAACCAAACTGGTGCTCCGAGGCAACTCATTGGTTGAGTACTGGATTTTGGACAGAATAAAAGTTAAAAATATCTTTGGCTAAATCTGTGCTACAGGCATAAGGCAGATAAATGCATTGCAGTGAATCACTAGATCTAAGCCACCAGACTGCTATAGGACAAATACATCCTTCCACTTTTGGACTATGTGGTGTGAGAGCTGAGGACCAATTCATAGAGAGCTCTTCCTGTTTACTTGTTCAGAAATTCATTTCAAATGAAGTCCATTTGCTCCAAAGTCATAAACTGTTCTTTATGATATTTACAAGCTTGACATCTTTTCCCATGAAACTTCAAGACAAAAGTTCAGAGACAGGAAGGACAAGTCAAAACCATTGTACCTACACTTCAGTAGTGAATCCACTTTGCAATGTCTTGTGCATCTTCCCTACAATTCACAGTCTTGCAACAGCAGAGGAATCATTCGGTGTACTGCATAAGATCAAAATGTGCCTTGGGAGGGACGATGGCTGCCTGATAAGTTCCTGAGTAATGGTTGGCCGGCAATTTAAAATTGGGATAAGCGGAGTGGAGCATACCTCTGGGTGGAGGGAGAGAAATGCAGGTCTGGGCTGGGAGGCGACAAAAGATCTTACAGGCTCATGTTATCATTGTTTCCTGCTGTTTTTCGGCATAATCACAGAGGAAAATCCAGCCGGAATTTACATATTAAAAGCTATCTTTTCCTTTCTGTTTTAAATTGTTAGCTGTCTGCCCTTTTTCTTCACAAATATTTGAAAACCATGATAAAAAGTTGCAGGTTAATGTTATAAAGAGAAGAAATGCTGGAACCACTCAGCAGGTCTGGCAGCATGCCAGACCTGCTGAGTGGTTCCAGCATTTCTTGTTTTTATTTCAGATTTCCAGCATCCGCAGTATTTTGCTTTTATTATAATGTTATAAAGAGATTCCTCTGGATACATTCTTTGCATCCTCTGTCAAAGAGGGGAATATGTCATTATGTAACCCCGGCAGTACAGCATTTAGCTTCAACTTGGCAATGACTCCAGCAGTATAAAACCCAACATCAGCAAGTTGCACTTATGGTCAAGCGTGAGAGGCAGATTGCAGCTGAGATGGGCCTGTCAGATGGGAGAGGTAGAACAGTACCAAAATAGCCAGGCACCCAAAAGTCATTCTGAGTTATAAAGTCTCCTTTGTTGCATCAAGAATGTGCAGCCTCTCGAATGCTATAATATAACCTGGGCCTATGGTGGGGGCTGGAGGCAGGTGGTCCAGGTTAATGCATCCAGCCCCTTGCAGCCTGATATCAGAAATGGAAGCAGGACTTGGGCAGGGGTGCAGGGTGGGGGGGAGATGTCAGCTCCCACTATAATTCCCACTAGTCCAGCCTCCAATGCCCCCAGTGGCTACTTTCAAGAAGCAGACGTATCGTACTTCTTAGGGCAAAAGTGCGATCCGGAGGACTGCCTCAAGTTGGTTTGAAGGCCAGGGACAGTCAATGTAAGAAGTTCCAGGCACCTAGTAAGCAGTATCTCTACAAAGTGGTTGTTTTATTCAAATTGTTTAAATCCTTATCTCGACCCATCAACTGTACTGCCCACACATCTGGTCAGTGCTGCATTTTTCTGCATCACCTGCTCCCCACAGCTTGTAGGCGGCCATGGCTTTGCTGATATTGGTGTGAATACCCACCAGCAACATGTAAATGATGTGACTCTGGGAATCTGACGGAGTCAGGCAGGTTAATCCTGGGTGCATTGGAAGTCTGCTGCACAGTTATTAGAGCAGTGGAGCGGGATCATAGGTTTTTGGGGATCGAAGTCTTTAACAATCCTGCACCTTACAGTTATCACTGTATAGGTCTGAACAAAAATGCAGGTGAGGAGAAATTTCTTTATGCGTCTTTGGATTAATGAAAGTCAAATAAAGCAAGCAAGAATTTGCCTTGAAATTCAGCTTCTCATAAACACTGGGGAAGATTAAGTTCAGCATTTAAATCAGCCAGCCGTGACTATCATAATCCTTATCACAAACATGTTAATAAAAATGTAATAATCACTGACTACTGACATTTTTTGGGCCAGTCAAATCACTGTATAAAATAACCTGCTCTAAATCTGACCCTTCAGTTAGATTGGCTGAGAGAGATAACTGTCCAAATATTTCAATTTCCATATATTTAATTAAATGGTAGGTAACAGTTTGAGCCTTTTGAACTTTTACTTTCTCTTAAACTTTTTACCTTGAACTTTAATATGATTGTATATTGGATGATAGATTTACTGGAAAATTTTAAAAGGCAAAGTCCAGTAAGTCATGTGTAAATTATCTCTAGTTCATATCAGTCGAATGTTGATTAAAATAATCAGATTATACTGGTTGAAAAGTGGATGCCAATCCCCAATCATGTACCACACTTAAAACTTACTTACATTTCAAAAGTAATACATGCAATGTTGGGCTTGCAGTGACTTGGGAATACAATGTCTTGTATAAGCTGCCTTTCAGGCATGACTATTTGCTGAACTGTATAGTCCATGTATTCTGGAATTGATGACCTTGATAGTTATCACAGAATGATTGCAGGCTACCACTGTTAAATAATGAGGACAGATTGCATAAAGTAGGCATGTATTCCATTAAGTATAAAAGATTAAGTGGTGCTGTAATTGAACTGTTTAAGATGATTATAAGATTTGATAGAGTCAAGAGAGAATCTATTCCCTCTGGTGGGGAAGTTCAGAGCAAGGTGCCATAAAGTTAAAATTAGAGATAGACCATTCAGAAGTGATGTCAAGAAGTACTTCTTCACACAGGTCAATGGAAATCTGGAACTCTCTCCCCCAAAAAACTGTTGAGCCTGGTGGTCAATTGAACATTTTGGAACTGATTTTGTTAGGCAAAGGTATTAAGGGTTAGCGCACCAAGGCAAGTAGATGGAGTTAAGATACAGATCAGCCATGATTTGGTGGAACAAGCTCGAGAGTCTAAATGGGCTATTCCTGTTTCTCTATTCCTAATTCATGCTCACAAGCACAAATGAGCTACAATATATGTAATATGTTTAAGCAGTAGGATTAATAAAGAAAACTGCATATTTGTTCTTTTTTTTTTGAAACTCGCCAGCACTGCACCCTGACTGCCCTATTTCTTTGAGTAAAGCAAGTAGATGAACATAAAATAATTGCAGTCTCACTTTGTGCCTTTTTCAATCAAAAGTATTCAATAGAGGGATGTCCTGACTACAGGGACAGTTTTCAGCTTTTTTGTGGATCTTACTATGTCATGGTATTTTGTGTTAAACCTCTTTAACAATAAGAGTCTGTCTGAATCTTTATATATTAGTGACTGAAGTATATTTGATGGATTGAAGACTATGAAGTTTCCTTCTGGAGTGAAGAACCCCTGTTATTTTGCCATATTGTAATGTGTATTGATAATTTTTTATATTACATCACCTAAGAGATCACCCAATTACAAGTTAAATCACATGATTCCTTTAATAAATCACTTTAATTTCCATAAACACAGGCATTATGTTTGAAACATGGACAGATGTTTTCACTGAATTTGTAAATTCAATTGTTGTGTCTTTTGTCTTTGTTATTAATACATATCTATATGTCTCAGTATAACAGGTCTCAAATATTTGCCTGAAAAATATAATTAGTTTCATACCTTATCTGATATGGAGTTTAAACAGTTAGGAAATGTGTATTATAAAACTTGGGGAGATAGTTCACTGGAAATCTGTTACAATGAACATTCCCTAATTATTTAAACACCACAATATCATTTAGGGCTCGTTGTGCTAGAACGGCGCTCAAGTGAGTTACCTTTGTACTCCCATTGGCTAAAACCAATCTTTGAGGATATGAATCTAGAGAAAATAGCATTTTATCATTTAGACTACTAACAATACCAATGTTTTTCTCACTGTTCCATTTCAATTTTTTTTCAGGAGGGTGTAGTGCATTCTCTTTGTATGTAATTTCCACAACCCTGCCCCTTCCCCCTCCGGATTTAACTTCCACCTATCATGCATAGCAACAACTTATGGTGTCTTTAATGCAGTAAAACATCCAAAGTGCTTCACAGAATTGTAATCAGACAATACATTGACACCAAGCAAAAGAATGGGACACGAAGACAGGTGACCAAAAGCTTGGTCAAAGAGGTAGGTTTTAATAAGAATCTTAAAGGAGGAGAGTGAAGTGGAGGGGAGGAGAGGGTTAGAGAGGAAATTTCAGAATTTAGTCCTCCATGACTTGTAGCATAGCCACCAATGAGGGTAGTGGGGAATGGATAAGAGGCCAGAGTTGGAGAAATTGGAAAGTTGTAGGGCTGGAAAAGGTTACAGAACTAAGGAGGGTCGAGGCTTTGGAGGGACTTAACACAAGAATGAGAGCTTTCAGTTTTAGGCATTTGGGGTCTGAGAACCAATATGGGTCAGCAAGCACAGGGTGATAAGTGAACGGGACTTAGTGTGAGTTCAGGTCCAGGTAGCAGTGTTTTGGCTGAGCTTAACTTTATGGAAGATTGGATACTGGCCAGGAGAGCATTGGAATAGACACATCTGTTGGTAACAAAAGCTTGGATGAGGGTTTCAACAACAGATGAGCTGAGGAAGGGGCAGAGATACATTCCTCCAACTCTGGCCTATTGACCACCTTCTAATCCCTTCATTCACCATTGGTGGCCATGCCTTCAGCTATCCAGACCCTTAGCTATACAATTCCCTCCCTAAACCTCTTCTGCTCTCCACCTCTCTCTCCTCCTTTCAGACCCTCATTAAAACCTAGCTCTTTGACCAAGCTTTTGGTCACCAGCAAATGTCTGTTTTGGAAGTGGGAGTAGGCAATCCTGATGGAGATCATATGGGGGTTTGAAGCTCAGCTCTGGGTCAAATAGGACACTGAGGTCGAAAATAGTCTGGTTCAGCCTCAGATACTGGCCAGGGAGGGGAACGTAATCGGTGGCTAGAGAACAGAGATTATGGTGGAGGCTGAGACAATGGCTTTGGTCTTCCCAATGTTTAATTGGAGGAAATGTTGGCTCATTCCGGACTGGAGGTCAGGCAAGCAGTCTAACAATGCAGAAGCAGTGGAGAGGTTCAAAGAGGTGCTGGTGAGATTGAGGTGGAGCTGGGTGTCATCAGTATACATGCGGAACTTTGTTATGTTTTTAGATTTCACTGAGGCGCAGCATATAGATGAAAAATAGCACAGCCAAGAAGATGGGATATTAAAATTATAGACTGATACAGAACAGAAGGAGGCCATTCAGCCCATTGCGCCAATCCCTAGAGAGCTATCCAACTAGTTCCACTTCCCTATTCTTTCCCCATAGCCCTGTAAATGTTTTCCCTTCAGTTGTTTATCCAATTCCTCTTGAAAGTTATATTTGAATCTACTTCTACCACCCTTTCAGGCAGTGCATTCCGCACCATAAACAGTCACTCTGTAATTTTTTCCCTCATGTCACGTCTGTTTATTTTGCCAATTATCTTACATTTTTGTCCTCTGATTACTGACCCTTCTGCCACTTCTTCACTTGTGATAAATCAAGAAGGATTTTAAAATCTCTATCAAATCTTCTCTTAACCTTCTCTGCTCTAAGGAGAACAATCTCAGCTTCTCCAGTTTCTCCACATAACTGAAGTCTTTCATTCCTGGTACCATTCTAGTAAATCTCCTTTCCACCCTCTCTAAGGCCTTGACATCCTTCCTAAAGTTTAGTGTCCAGAATCAGTCACAATACTCCAGCTGAGCCCTAACCAGTATTTTTTAAAGGTTCAGCATAACCTCTTTGTTTTTGTACTCTATACTGCTACTGCCAACGCAGAAGTCCTCGAGGCAGCCAACATCCCCAGCACGTACGCCCTACTGGGCCAGCGGCGCTTGAGATGGCTTGGCCATGTGAGCCGCATGGAAGATGGCAGGATCCTCAAGGACGCATTGTACAGCGAGCTCGTCACTGGTACCAGACCCACCGGCCATCCATGTCTCCACTTTAAAGATGTTTGCAAACGCGACATGAGGTCCTGCGACATTGACCACAAGTCGTGGTTGCCAGTTGCCGGCAATTACCAGAGCGATTTATACACCCATGGCAGTCTGCCATGGGTATCAAGGCGGGGCTGAAGAGAGGCGAGTCGAAGAGACTCAGCAGTTGGCAGGAAAAGAGACAGAAGTGTAAGGAGAGAGCCAACTGTGTAACAGCCCTGACAACCAACTTTGCATGTAGCGCCTGTGGAAGAGTCTGTCACTCTAGAATTGACCTTTATAGCCACTCCAGGTGCTGCTCCACAAACCACTGACCACCTCTAGGCGCTTACCCATTGTCTCTTGAGACAAGGAGGCCAAAAAGGAAAAGGAAAGGACTGCTATTTATAAAGCCAAGGACCATGTATGCCTTTTTAAACTGCCTTCTCAACTCGTCCTCCCATCTTCAAAGACTTTGTACATACATGCCCAGATTTCTTTCTTTTCATACCGCCTTTAAAATTGTACCATTTAGTCTATATTGTCTCTCCTCATTCTTCTTACCACTCCAGAGATAATGATGGTGGGTGGGAAGAGAAAACATTGCAAAAGCTTCTCTGGCTGCCATTGAAAATCTGAAGCAGTCCCGCTCAGCTGGACAATGGAGAAGAGGTGTTGGAGGAGGATGGTGTGATCAAACATGCTAAAAGCTGCAGACAGGTAGAGAAGCATGAGGAGACATAGTGTGTCATGGTCACAGTCATAGAGCATGTCATTTTTGACATTGATTAGGGCTATTCTCATGCTGTGGCAGGGGTGGAAAACTGACTGGAGAGGTTGAAAAATGTCTTCTGTTGCTAAGAAGGTGGGTGGCTCAACTGCTCCCAGACCCCTACTGACCACAACAGAGTGCAAGCAAACAGATCATGGATGAGTATCCCACTAGTTTGCCAAAACTTTGCTTGGTCCATCCCTATATTTATAGAGGGAACTCAGTATCTGAAAATTCAAGTCTATATCTAGTACTCTGTGACACCACATTTTGGTGCTCCAGTCGCTGTGCTATGATGCTGTGACACTTAGGATTTAGGTGCAATTCCATGATCCTGATGTAAATGACCAGTTCTCTAGCAATGATGCAGTTGGGAACTGACCTTCCTGGATTTATTGAGGCCAGCTTATTTCAATAATTGTTATGTGAGAGATCTGGATATGTAGAGAAACCTGAGGTGGTGAATCTTCTTGGAAATTCTCCCGCTCCGAGGAATTTTATCCCCCCTGCAGTCCACTGTAGCAAATGTAAAGGGGAGCTTCCCTGAAGACAAAGGGCATTTTAGCTTGCCAATGCTGTGACTGCCACTACTGAGACCTGAGGCTCCAGTTTATTGGAAGACCATAGTTTTGGCCTTGAGAGATTAGAGGATGAGCTTAACAGACCTTGATGACTGGCTTTGTATTCCTTAATGGTGCCCAAAGGTGTGTTTCTACACAGATCTCTGGTTATTAGCAAAAGTTACCAGCAACTGGAGCATGGCAAGAAGAAGCTTGGATGAAGCAATGAAGGCTGGGTACAGTAGCATAGCGGTGATATTACTTGAGTATTATCATAGAGGCCTTGACTAATGATTCGGAGACATGAGCTCAAATCCCACCACTGCTGCTGGAGAATTTTGGATCCACTTTGTTACTTTCCCCTGGATCCCATGGGCTATTACTTTTCTGACCAGTCTGCCATGGGTGTACTTGTCAAAAGCCTTGCTAAAATACATGAAGACTACACTAATGAAACATTGACCCTCCTCATTAGTTCCTCAAAAAATTCAATCAAGTTAGTCAGATGCCTAATGTGGCAAATGTCACCACTGGTTGCTTGAAGCAATACAACCATGAAAAAGTTCAATGCTGTAGTGACATTCACAACAATGGTTGATCTATCTCTCTGACAGACCAAGTTGGGCCACAACAAGTGATACAACTCAGCGACCACCTCCTTTGTGAAGTGTAGATGGCCCAGGCATGCGCCATGGAGAGGTCACTCCATAGTTGCCTCACAGCGACTGACACCACTGACCACCTCTAGGCGCTTACCCATTGTCTCTCGAGACAAGGAGGCCAAAGAAAGAAAGATGGTGAAGGCAGGTATCCTCAGACTTCATTAAGTAGGTGTGCCTAGATCTGAATTACTTGGGTCCTGGGCCACATCCTAGTGGGTAACTGATGCCTGCACTGCAAATACACCTACCTTCCTTCACCCTGTCTTAAACCTCTTCCAAGTCCATAAAAGCCAATGTAATCACTGTGCTAGACAGTGTGGACAGCTGAGCTCTGCAGCTACTGCTGCAGTACTGTGTTGCACCTACAGGCTTGTGTGGAAAAATGTAGTGCCAAACAACAGAAGAAAGTACTGCAAGAACAATGTTACAGACACTACACATTAACCTTTTCTCAAGCAAAATTTCTCGGACATGCTTGGGATTGAAAATTATCTCATGAATTTCATTGAGTAGAATTAAATATGATTGAATAAAATCAAGGGCAAACAACAGATGCAGCACCGCCACCAAAATGCAAGAACATTTATGCATCACCAAATTTGGAGCACTTGAGGCCTTCTTCCCAATTCCATGATGTGTCTGTGGAATGTGGGGGTGTATTTGCTGAGCTTCCCATGGGGAATTGGCCCTTAATACATACACTGATTTTAAAAAAGTAGTGCAAGGGCAAAGATGAAAACACTGTTAGCCATTATTTCTCATTTATTTACCAGTGCTAAAATCACAAAAGTAAGAAGTAACTATACATTAAATAAGACACACAGAACAATTGCTATTGATCAACGAAGTGAAAAGGTGCTGAGATTCTTATGACATATGCCCAGAGCATGCTTAATCTATCAAAATTAACATATCATCAAATTTTAATAACACTACATGAATAAATAGTTATCACCTTAACATTTTAACCTTAAAGTGCCTTTTTGGTTTCTGCAATGATATACTTTGTGAAATACATCCTTATAATTTGTATAGTGGGAGCGTAACCTATGTCCCTGTAATATGTTCAGTTTTGAATATTTTTTATTATATCACAGTAGTGTTTTTTTATGTAGCATTTGCAATATCAAAATGATAAATGATGTAGAATAAATAATTTAAGTTCTAAGACTACAGTAGTGAACAAAGAGGGGATCTTAAAAATGAAATCTCTCATACAATTAGAGCCATATCTTCCACCATTAGCAAATCAGCGAATGCATTTCAGAAGCATTATAAAATACAACATTTCTAAACTATTGCAACATCACTGAGACATCAAGTGGTTATGTTAGTCCTGTTGGAATTGTTTTCATTCACCATATCATTCCTTTTCATATCTGAGAGACAGTGGCTGTCTTCCATATTTTCATAATTGCTTAATTATCACTGAGCAGCTTAATAGTTGTTTATAGCCCAGAAGATGTCTTATATCCCATTTAAGAAAAGAGTTTGTCAGCAACATAATTTGTTTTGTAAATGCACCAGTGGAAATGACATCAAAGGTGGCACCTAAAAACAAAACTAGTGCTTCTCAGCCATGACTTCAATGTAATTGTTGAGGCTTGCTGCCATTGGTGGCAGATGGAGTCAAAAACATGGCTACCAATAGGTTGAGCAGCTGAAACACTCTCCCTCATCACCCTTGAGGCAGTAGTTATCGCTAGCCCACAATAACCTTCTCCACTCATTTATTTTAGGCTACAGGCATGAAAGGTAATAGTTGTGAAAATTGATCTCAAAACAACTGACATGTGGAGAAATGGCTAACATTGTTGTGGGATGATTCAGCTACTCAGTCCCCACTGATAAACGTTCACTATGTGAATACAGGAAGTGGAAAATTACAGAAAAATAATCAGAACGTTATAATTCCAACATGTGCAGATGCAAAGACATAGGAATAGAAATTGCTTTGAGTGCATTTCTGTGCGCAGAATGGATGTCTGCTCTGAGCATTTTCTTGATCACATGACCACCGAAAAGCACGCCAAATTCACGTGACTGATCAATTAAAATAAACTAGGCAGGCTGCCAGTGCTACTGGCATCGTTGACTTGATCCTTGCCTGATGGGGCTGTTATTTCCGTGCATTCCTGATGCACTTTAATGACAGCCTGTACCTCTTCAAAGGGAGGTGCACTTTGGCTGCAGGCATCTTTCACTGAGGATTGTGGACAATGGTAGACCCAGGAGAAGCAGCAGGACATACCCCATCCCCCGTCTTCCGAAATTGCTTTGAAGGTTTTGGTGAAGGAGGCCAGCAGGAGGAGGGGCATCTTCCATCACCAGGTAGTAGGAAGATTTCCAGCCAGATGTCTGGCCCCAGTTGGGAGGGATGGCACAATTAATAGATAAAGAGCTTATCCATGATTATCCTTGCACTAACTGCTGTTGGAAGGATAGCATTCACTCCCCTTCTGACCCTCAATTTGCAGCACTCTCCTACGCTGCTGTACACTTCATTCCACCTCCTTCATCTCCTGCTGCAGCCCTCTGAACCTGCTGCTCTCTTCACTACTGCATCCTCACACCATTGCCTTTTTGCACCCACCAGCAATACTATTCTACCCTGACAAACACATCGCACAAAATAACAAGGAGAAGGCCACCACAGCCTTTCATGTGCTATTCCCTTTTGAAGAGCAGGTCATTGATATCATGGGCAAGGAGCATATCAGGAATGTGGCACCTGGTAAGGTGGAGGACAAGCACTGCTGAGTTTGTAACCATCTTTTTCACCATAAAGATATAATACCAGGACGTATTCATGTAACATTAATAGGTCCTGACAATAAGTCTAAACAATGCATCCCATAGAAAGTGGAACCAAGTGAAAGGAGCCAGATACATAAAAAGTTTAGAACCTCGGTGATCTTCACTGCCATAGGCAATGCAGTGCTTGTTCAGGTGATGGGTTCCAATTTTTGCTGCAATGTGTGAGACATACAACTGACTGTCACAACTACCTTAAACACTGCTTATCCATAAGGTCCACACATGATGATCCGCATGCAGGATGGCTTCCTGTGCCTTTGCCTCCTTCTTTCAGCCTAAGTAGGTCTTTGCTGCGTTCCTTACTGCTCCTCCTCCACCTCATTTGCAAGCATCAAAGGGGAAAAGTCCAGCAGTATTCCAGTGTTCATCAATTTTGAACTAGTAGGTTCAGGAAAAGAGTTGGTGCCCTCCACAAATGAACTTTGCAAAACTATTTAACATCCAAATAGGTGCCAAAGCAAACATTAACCTCGCCCAAAAGCATCCCAGAAGCCTAAAACAACTAACCAGATACTAACCAGAAAAAAGTTCCGAAGAAGGGTCACTGACCTGAAACGTTAACTCTGCTTCTCTCTCCACAGATGCTGCCAGACCTGCTGAGTATTTCCAGCATTTCTTGTTTTTATTAACCAGATACTTACCTTAATGGAGGGATGGATCCCTTTAATTACCACTTAAAGCTACTTTTCAAATGTTCCCACTATGGTGTACTGGGCGGGTCAAGGAAGCAATATTTCAGGAGTGCAGCAATTTGGAAAAGGGCTCTGATTATAATATTTAAATGATGCCTGCGCATGTTGCAGGCGGATGCCAGGGACTCCTATCGAGCACCTGCACCGATATGGCGTCACATGCACTTCCATCGTTTCTAACAGCACGCTCCTGAAGTCGACTCTGTAGTGCTCGTTTTGGACCCTGAAAATGTGTGCGATGCACTGCAATTTCAACCCTTTAATTTTCAAGAAACACATTGGCTTATCTACATGTGCATGATTACCAGAAAAACTGGAGGTACATTTCTCAGATATAAATATAGCAGAAGTATCTTCATGTATTTAGTAATGTAAGAGGTCAGATCAGTATATGTAAACACTAATACATAGAACATACATTGAAGATGAGGTATAGGATGGATGGGACATATCCAATCATGCAATATACAGAAGCTTGAGGTTGTTACTTTAATTACCAAATAGGACTCCACAATTTTCTTTTCAATAAAAATTTCAATTTCAACAATATTTGCAATTCAGTTCAGATATTGTATAGATCTGTTCCAGTGCTGTGTGTTAGTCTCTTATGTCGAAGCATAACAAACATAATAGGTGCCTTCTTTCTGACATTGCTGGATTCATATAATCCTGCTCTGTTTTATTGATACTAACCTCTCTGCCATTAAAGGGCTCAGTGTGCACAGTTTCTCCCCGTCATTCTGGCTATTACTAGATAGGGACCTTTTCAAGATCTCACACCTAATTTTACTCTCCTCAACCACTGAAAGTGGCTGACCCAGCTGTGAATTGAATTTTCCATCAATGCTAAGAGGCACACTGGAGTCTGCTTCACATTTTGTTGTTCTGTTTATAGGAGGTGTCTCTGTTGAAATGCTCCTTGGCAGCTGAGGACTCCTCGAATTAGTAATGTCTGCCTTACTGGTTGTACTTGTGCTGATGCCAGAACAAGTTCTCAGTCTTTCAAACTTGTGTACTTTCATACATAAATCCAACGATTTGTTTTCAGTATCTACAAAACAGTTTTGTGATACCCTGACTTTACTGGCTGTGCTTTCTTTATACGTGTTATTCCATAGCTCCATTTCATCTGAATGTTTTTTCTGCATGCCACAATTTTCAAATATTTCTTCTGAGGCATCATTATATTTATGGTTCTTTCCAATCCCATCAAGTGACTTTTTGACAGAGAGGTCCAAGGGTCCTTCATTCTGTTTGGATGTCTTTTCCAATGCCTGACGGATATGGAGTAGTTCCTTTCTAATCTTTGTGAGCCGACCTCTCAACTGTTTCTGCCCAGGTGTGTCTTCATTGTCCATGAGGCAAAGTTGTTCTTCAATGTCTTGATATTCATGTATCACTTTACAGAGATCATCTATCAGCACTGTGGAGTCATTTTTCTCTTCGCCTCTCTGAAGATAGTCCAACATTTTACCAGGTTTACAGACACTATTACTTCCCGGAGAAGGTGCAGGTGGGGACAATTGACTAAACTCTGAGCTGTTTCTATGATCTTCCTTGATAATTCCACCAGGCTCTGTGCTCCAATGGGGAAACATAATTTGCTGAGGTGCAGAAAAACTCTCAACGCAAGGTTGTGAACTGGAAAAAAAAGTAGAATTCTAGTTATGCAAAAGAAATATAATCTTGGTCCTAGTAGAGATTCAGCAAATCTCTTACGATTAATATTTTATTTGTAAGTCTAATTCATTTATTAGTAAAAACCCACTGCTGCATTAGATGAATAAGAAGTATTTTAAGTATGCTGCGCATCTCCATAAAATCTCTTTATAAATGTAGCTACTGCTTAAATCCATCATGTCTTTATATCGTTGCAGATGTTATGAAGTCATATTTATATAGTAAGGCAATACTTCTGAGAATACCCAATATTGTTACTTCATATTTAAAAAGTGCTTTACTTCAAAATGATGTCATCAGTTGAAATTCCCAGTTCTGGTCATGTATCAGTGGCAATATCTGGGTTGGCAAGATTAGAACCTGGAGCAGAATCCAGTTTCTAGATTTTGCTGATTTTGCCAATCTCAAAATTGTGCTGGAAATGGGAGTGAGTGGGTTTTACCTCCTTGCCAAGTGGATATAGTGGAAGAGGTAGGACTGACGGGATAACATCATTTATGAATTCCCACCATTTCTGTTTCAATTGCCCTCAATAGAGAGGAAATTCAGGCAGGGTGTATAATGGACAGTTAATCCTCTACTGCCCATTCTGTGCCCCCCACCAAAGTTGAAATTTATTCCCATTGACATTATATGGTGAGGAAATTAATACATTTTAATTATGATCCCACTAAAAATGAAAATATAAAAAGCAGGGCGGCACAGTGGCGCAGTGGTTAGCACTGCAGCCTCACAGCTCCAGCGACCCGGGTTCAGTTCTGGGTACTGCCTGTGTGGAGTTTGCAAGTTCTCCCTGTGTTTGCGTGGGTTTCCTCCGGGTGCTCCGGTTTCCTCCCACATGCCAAAGACTTGCAGGTTGATAGGTAAATTGGCCATTAGAAATTGCCCCTAGTATAGGTAGGCAGTAGGGAAATATAGGGACAGGTGGGGATGTGGTAGGAATATGGAATTAGTGTAGGATTAGTATAAATGGGTGGTTGATGGTCGGCACAGACTCGGTGGGCCGAAGGGCCTGTTTCAGTGCTGTATCTCTACTACTACTACATATGAAGATTCTCTTTGCTTGTGGGACTCTGGTGTGCAAATTGGCTGCAGAAATTTCTTACATTACAACTTTAAAGTATTTAATTGACCATGGAATGCTTCGAGCTGTCACGATAATGTAAATGGCGCTATATACAGGCAGGTTCTTTCTTACAACATGTTTCTTGAACTTGTAATGGTCAACTGTGTAGATTTTCTAAAAAAAATCTTTAATTACTATGTGATATATAATTTATTTCAATGGAATTAAAATCTATAAAGGATGTGCAATCTGCCGCACCAGATTACTACCTCATTGGTAAAGACAACATCTACTCCATAGTCTTTTGATCTAATCCCCTTTCTGGAGCTGCTTTTTGTCCTACATAACTGGAAAATAAATCAAAAATCTAGTGAAAAAAATGAGGGAGCAAAATGCTGACATATATGAACTATTATGAGCATTATATACATTCTCGTTGACTAGTCTTGGGTATAAAAAGATAAATAACCTCTACAATAAGCACCAGAATTCTTTTGGGAGTACATCCAGCGTTTCCTCTGCTCATCGGAAGTTGTGATGATTGATTGGCAGAACCACAAAGAAAATTCCGTGCCTGATACCAGGAGCTATATCATTCCTGATATATCTGGCTATAGGCATAATGTAAGGACTACCTTTTTAACTTTCTTATGCTTTTCCATCTTTAAATGTCTGCACTTTCATCAAGGCAATTTTATGTGAATGCTTAAGTGTACACACAACTAAAGTGTTTTTTATCAACCATGTTTATATTTGAAGGTATTTGCTTAGAAATAATTGTCTCAAAACTAACTTTTGCTGCACTAGCAAAATCCAATTTATCAAGTTAAGGTTAAAGATTAATTTAAAATTGAACAATTTTTCAAATAAGGCTGTCAGTCACGTTTCATATATTATCTTTCCTTGGTAAGTTTCTTGATTTACTCTGCTCTTCATTCCTCATTCTATCTAATCCAGTATTGGAGTGTCCTGCCCTATAGAACTCCCTTCCTAAAATCTTCTGACCTGCCACTCCCGTCTCTGCTTCACAATTCTTCTAAAAATCCATCTCTTCAACTATGTTTCACCTGCTTCAATTTCTCAGTCCTCTCCTGCCCTTTTTAGTGTCCACCCTATGGTATGCTTTGAGATACTTTCATATGTGAAAATACTTTAAAATGTCACTTGCTGTAATTCTCATTTTCAATTCTCTTGTTTGATCCTCCAAGAGAATCCCACTATAATTAAGATCTTTTATTTAGTAGATTACGTTTCTGCTTGTCTCCACTATTTCTGACTTCAAAGTAAAGGAGAAACAAGGATTTTCAGTCAGATTAGCTCATGCCCTGATGAAATGCTGTTTCTCTTTTTCATTATTTTTTATTAACCCAATAGTGTCAGTTATTAATTCCATAAGTTTCTCCACCCAAATAGAATACATGTGTATGATGCTTGGAAGGACCATGCTCCATCTAGGTAAAGCAGTACCTCGAGCACACCTGAGTTGTCACCAAGATGAACATCATATTAGTTTGTTCAAACTCTCAACTAACCTGTTGTTTGGCCACTTTAATTTTTCCGCTGTAAGAGGACCTAACAGTAGTGTTGATCTGCTTGGGTTTGTTTTTAAATCCAATGAAAATACTGGTGACTGTGTCTTATTTTCTATGGTGTCACTTATTCCTGAAGAAATTGGCATGGACACCTCTTGCTTTTTTGGGACTTGAGATTTAGTGATCAAATCTTTGGTATCTCTTGAGTTTTTACAAGCTTCCGTTGGTGACTTGAAGATGAACTTATTCTTGTGGGCAATTGTGGTATTTTCACTGGATTGTGTTGAATATTTTTCTTGCTCATCATGTGATAAAAAAGACCTGTAATTGGTATCAGCTAAAAATTGTTCCATCTGACCAGAACAGCTGCTCACTTGAGGCCTCAGGGCCGGAACTTTACGCAAATGTGTTTTATTGGGAACATCGAGTGATCTTGATGTAAGAATGTTTGGAGGTGTTGAATTTCGTGGTTCACGGTCTTCTTTGCCGGTTGTCATTTTGTTCTCTACTGAGCTGAATGCGTGCTCAAATAACAAAGGGTAGAGGAATCTAGATGGAACCGAAGATCTTTCTGGAAGATGTGCAGATTGCAAATGTCCAGAATGAGGGTGAATTAACTGAGCAGATGAGCCCAGAAAAGGCAGATGAGTCATATGAGCAGGTGCTGTTGCACTAGAAGTGATCCCAGGACTCAAGTAGGAGAACAGATTGTGATTCATGGGGTAATTAACCCCAAGCACAGAGAGATTTAGTCCTTGCGGCTCCTGGTAATCACTACATGCTGGTGGTGGATAGCATGGAATTACATTAGTATTTGTACATGGTGGAGAAATGTCAGCTGTGTTTCTTCGCTGCCCAGATGTGACCAGCCTCCACTGTTCCATGAGGATGCCATTGCTACTCATGCAGTTCTTAGGAAGCTTGTACTGCTTCAGCTTGGCTTCCAGTCCTGCAGCTGGTATTATCTTATTCTTCATGACTGAATCCTTCAGGGAAAATACATCAGTTATAATGAAATCAGTCTCAGCCTTTTTGCTCAGTTTAGCCATTTTGTTTCTCGAGGGAGATTGGATGTCAGCATTAGGTGAACATCTTGGCTCCTGCACTTTCTCGCAGTCCTCGATTGCTTCTGCTTCAATGGCAAAGCTTGATTTCTCTCCTTTTCTTAAAGAGTGGGTCTCTTTATCAGAACCTTCTAAAATGGTCACATCTGCGCTTAATTCAATATTGGTATTGCAGGCATCCCACCTGTCAGTAAATGTGATTGAATTATCTCCTACAACAGAATTAGTGTTACTGCTTTCCAATTCGTCTCTGTTTTTTCCAGTTCGGCCATGCTCTGCAGCAGTTTGCAGCAAGTGTAGATCAGAATTAAGAACATTGCTCTTCTTGTATGGCCAATCAGACTCAATTAGCAGCGAAAGGGAGTTCTTACATAAGCTATACTTCATGTGGTTGTAAAGATGTGATTTCTCCATGCAAGTAAACGGACATTGAAAGCATTTGTAGTTGTAAGGTTTTCCCCATGGTCTTGGAATATAATGAGGCTTCTTTGGCTTCCGCTCTTTGTGTTTATAAACTGCACTAATCTTGCAGGTTACCTCGTCTTTGGACATTTTATTTCCGGAATACTGCAGAAGTATGGTTGCTTTATGTTAACTCAATAACGTGTTTCAGCTTAATTGGTGGCACCGTCTGAGTAGACACATTTGTTCGGCAATGGAATACTTCTGTTATTGGTCCTCCCGCGAATACATTCCAGAATCTAAAATCTGTAAATAAACAACTAGTTAATCCACTCAGATACAACTCTTTAAAAAAAATCAATGAATTCAATGTCACTTTAATATACTAATAAATGGAATTATGTTTATGACTTTTACAATAAATTACTTTGCCAATCATTATTCTCATGGACTTCTTTAGGGTATGTTAAAGTGAACACTTACATTTTCTTAGAAACATTGCTAATAGCATAAACACCATAAACCTCATTTAAATGCTTCACCTAAGTACCTAATCTTTATGTCTGATGTTAGACAGTCAGGAACCTTAGCTGAATTAACTCCCTTAGCCTAGGTCACTGAGGCCAACAGTAGGATCCAGTGAGATCAAAAAAGGCAACACAGACCAGCAATCAAAATTGGGCCGACTGGTTTGTACAACTTAATACTTAGGGTTGCACCTTTCCCCACTGGGCCTCCAGGGAAACAATGTACAATATGTTAGTAAAAGTAAGATGCCAATTTAACTGTGAGAACAGATAAGGGCAAATTTAGTATGACTGCACTTCTGTCTTTGGAGAAATAACTTCAATGCTGAGCTTAATAGCATTTTAACCACATTGCATCTTGGATTATTTTATAAAAACTTTTGTGACTGTACATTGCTTGTAACACAATTGCAAATTGATAATAAATTTATTGCTTATACACTGACATTTCATAAAATATCACAATGTACAGATAATACAAAACTGTGAAAAATGTTTTGCAAAAAGAAAATGAGCCAACAAGGGGCAGTATAAATTTTTCTTTGACTCTTGACTATTTAATCACAGGGGTCTTTAACTGTTGTGTTCCTCTTTGACACCATATTGCAAATCGTGTTCAGATACAATACATTCCTCCCTTACCTGCCACTGTGTGTTATTTACACTTGACTACAAAACAAAGTGAGAACTGAAACCATGGCCTCCAGGCATAAAAATGCAGAATAATAACACCTGTTCCTGGGAATACTCTCTTAAAGCAACCATATGTGAATGACTCACAACTATTTCCTTTAGGAAGGCTTAGCTGATGTCAATAATCATGGATATCTTCATTTAAATGACTTGTCAAAGCTGGATGCAGCAGTTAGGTGCCAAGACATGTTTGTAAAAATAATTTAATTCACACAAGTTTAAGGAGGGCGATATTTTAACTCATTCAAAACCCATCCACTTGCACTTAAAATTTGGCTCTCTGCACTTGGGCAACAGGCAACATGGAATTTAAAATTCTATATTAACAACTAATTCACTTGCTTTAGGATTTACTTCATTTTAAATATATATTTTATGAGTCTGCACCACATGTACAATCTTTTGCTACATGGAAGGACCCCCACAGTTGTACAGTATTGGAGCAGGCACTGATAAGTTTACATTGCAGCCTATACAATGCGGCACAATGTTATTGTAAAAATGTGTGATGTATTTAAATATTGTTCCAAATGAATATCAAGAACCAATGATGAAAATCTATTTCCTGCAATAAGATTGTATGTATTATATAATTCTGCTTCTGTTATAGTGTTTAATGCACCAACACATCTGAACAAATCTTTAAATGAGTTATGGTAACACAATTACAGATGCCATTTAAACCCTGCTTTATTGTAATCTTAGAGAATCACAGTCATATAACAATAGTATTTTCTACATTTTGCTAGTAATTCTGTTTATTATTTGATAGTGAGTGCCGTAGTAATAAAAGTTGTCTTTACGTAAGAATATAGATTTGTTATGTAATTACTACTGATATGTAATGTTCTGCATATTAAAAAAATGAGGAGGCTCGGTGTGCAAAAGGGGGAATAGAATTAAAACAGCAAGATTTTGAAAGGGATAGTAACTTCCCATGTCTAACAATGCGGAGCAACAATTAAAAAGACAAATAGTTCCTCAGGTAAATAACGAGAACAGTGAATTATAAATTTATTACGGTTTATGCCAAAGTCGTACAATGTACTGGTCAGACATCACTTGAAACGCCGGGCTGAATCTTATCAGCCCACTAGGGACAGGCAGGGAGGTGGGAAGGGTGGGGGTGGAATGCCCGTTGCCTTCCCGACATCTTTCAATTTTGTCAATTAATGGCCACTTACGGGCTACTTCCCACTGCCGCTGGGGCCCCTCTGCCACGTGAAGAGGCCGCCCACTAACACCAGGAAGTCTCTGTATGGGCTGGGGTGATGGTGGGGCCCTCCTACTTGGGCAATCTGTGGCACTGTGGCAGAAAAGGCCACCCACCCCTGTGCCAACACCCCACCCCGCCCTGAACAACCACTCACCCTCACCACTCACTGGGGCCCGCCTGACTGGCACTGGGCAAGACTGCCCCGCTTAGCTGCACTCTGGGGGGTAGATTTAATGGGCTTCCACGATTAAGTCAGGGGTGGGAAATGCCGAAGACAGCCTTCCCACCAAAGGCCAATAGAGGCCCTTAAATACTGAAATCTAGGGACAGCCTTATTACAGGCCAGAGTCTCATTGAGATATAGAAGACATTTATTAATAATATCTACTAATGATAATAGCCCATCACTACAGTCTACAGCTGTGTTCCTGCCAACATTTTTTATTCGTTCATGGCGTGTGACCATCGCTGGCCAGCATTTATTACCCATCCCTAATTTCCCTTGAGCAGGTGGTGGTGAGCTGCCTTCCTGAACCATTACAGTCCTTGGGGAGTAGGTATGCCCACAGTGCTATTAGGTAGGGAGTTCGAGGACTTTGACCCAGCAACAATGAAGGAACGGCGATACAGTTTCCAAGTCAGGATGGTGTGTGACTAGGAAGGAAACTTGCAGCTTGTGGTGTTCTCATGCACCTGTAGCCCTTGTTCTTCTAGGTGGTAGAGGCTGTGGGTTTGGAAGCTGCTGTTGAAGGAGGCGTGGCGAGTTGCTGCAGCGCACCTTGTAAATGATGCACATTGCTGCCGCTGTGCACCAGTGATGGATGGAGTGAATGTTTAAGATGGTGGATGGGGTGTCAATCAAGTAGACTGCTTTGTCCTGGAAGTGTCAAGCATTGTGAATGTTGTTGGAGCTGCAGTGATCCAGGCAAATGGAGAGTATTCCATCACACTCCTAACTTGTGTTTTATAGATAGTGGATAGTTTTTGGGGAGTCAGGAGGTGAGTTACTCACTGCAGAATTCCCAGCTTCTGACCTGCTCTTGTAGCCACAGTATTTAAGTGGCTAGTCCAGTTAAGGTTCTGGCCAATGGTAACCCCTAGGATGTTGATAGTGGGGGATTCAGTGATGGTAATGCCATTTAACATCAAGGGAGATGGTTAGATTCTCTCTTGTTGGTGTTGGTCATTCTCTGGCACTTATGTGGTGCAAATGTTACTTGCCACATATCAGCTCAAACCTGAATGTTGTCCAGGTCTTGCTGCATGTGGGCACAGACTGCTTCATTATCTGAGGAGTTGTGAATGGGACTGAACTCTGTGCAACCATCAGCAAACATCCCACTTCTGACCTTATGATGGAGGAATGGTAATTGATAAGGTACCTGAAGATGGTTGGGCCTGGGACACTACTCTGTGGAACTCCTGCAGCAATGTCCTGGGGCTGAGATGATTGGTCTCCAACAACCACAACCATCTCTCTTTGTGCTAGGTATCACTCCAACTAGTGGAGAGTTTTTTTCCCTAACTCCCATTGACTTCAATTTTGCTCGGACACCTTCATGCCACACTCAATCAAATGCTGCCCTGATGTCAAGGGCAGACACTCTTACCTCATCTCTGGAATTCAGCTCTTTTGTCCATGTTGAACCAAGGCTATAAGGGGTCTGGAGCTGAGTGGTGGAATCCAGAATGAGCATCGATGTGCAAGTTATTGGTGGGTAAGTGCTGCTTGATAGCACTGTAGATGATACCTGCCATCATTTTGCTGATGATTGAGAGTGGACTGATAGGGAGGTAATTAGTTGGATTGGATTTGTTTTGTTTTTTGTGAACAGGACATACCTGGCAATTTTACACATTGTTGGGTAGATGCCAGTGTTATAGCTATACTGGAACAGCTTGGCTAGAGCTGCAGCTAGTTCTGGAGCACAAGTCTTCAGTACAATCTTGGGTGACACCATTGTACAGTCATGTAACTTTGTACACTTCAGGTTAACTTAGATCTTTCCTGCGTTTTAGTGGAATTCCATTTGAATGTATTTGTCAAGGCTACTGGAACTCAACTAAACCAGTCACATAAATATCATAGCTACTGGAGCATGTCAGAGGCTGGGTATTCTGCCATATGTAGCTCACCTCCTGACTCTCCAAAGCCTGTCCACAGCACAAGTCAGGAATGCGATGGGATGTTCTCCACTTGCCTGGATGGGCACAATTGCAACACTCGAAGTTCGACAGCATCCAGGGCAAAGCAGTCTACTTGGCCATCACTTCATCCACTAGCCAAAACATCTATCCCTCTACCACCAATGCACCATGTCTGCAGTGTGTACTATCTACAGGATGCACTGCACCAACTCACTAAAGCTTCATCAGGGCTATTAGGGATCGGCAGTAATCGCCAGCCTTGCCAACAACACCCACATTCTGAGAATAAGTATAAAAAAAAAGTTTTGCTGAATTACAGGGAATATTGTGGGCAGCCAAGAAAGCACATGTAGAGAATTTTTAAGGTTACTTCTATAGAATGGATGAAGTATGAAGTAGCTTGACATCTCGAAAGCATGCTTAGCCAATAGTCCTTATTCGTTAGTGCAACAATCTGATAAGATGGCAATTTGTGCAGTCATGTAACTTTGTACACTTCAGGTTAACTTAGATCTTTCCTGTGTTTTAGTGGAATTCCATTTGAGTGCATTTGTCAAGGCTGCAGGTTTTAGGAACAAGATGCACAGAGGGTAATTTAACATTGGGAGATGGTGCAAATTGGGCAATATCGAATTAGGCGCCTGTTGTACACTTTCCCGATTTTCCCTTTGTTTGTTTGCTCCTTTTACTCAAACTTAAAATGGCCCCCACTCAGTAAAATAATGATTTCTTGTGCCAGTAAAGGGTACTGTACAACAAGGACTTGCATTTATATAGTTCCTTTAAAGTAACAAAACGTAACTGTAGGATTAGTAACAGTTTCCAAACAAGTGTTTGCTGAGATTCTGTACAACAGTTAAATTATGTAGGTCTGGATTTTCGTTAACCCAATCATATAGGGTTGGAGTGGCTCTTTTGCCTGCAGCCAACTACCCTGCAACGTCCTGTTTCCTGGTTGAGCTTAAGTATGTATTCATGGTGGGCCTGTAGCAGGATGGCTGCCAGCAACAGGTGTCTGCCGTGGCATCAAGGAAGATCCAGGTGATGCTGATGTAGGACTAACACTGCAGCGCCTGAAGAGGGAAGAGGCCAGCTTAAAGGGGCTAGAAGAAGCTTGATGGGGTTAAATCGTTCACTGAGACTCTCAATAGGTTTGAGATTGAAGTGGAGAGAGAGGAGAGTAGCATTAGGACCTTTCCCTCCATTGAGAAACCTCTGGGCCTTGCCGCTTCGAGGCCAGAGACCACCACTGGGTTTCACCTGCAGTGGCAATGAGGAGAGGTTGGAGAGGGGCAGAGCTTGAGAACCTGGGCCACATCTCAATACCAGCCATTATTAAATAGCTGCATTTATTTAATTTTCCATGGGGGCAGCTGCAGTCCAGTTTCCTACCACCCACTTTGGTGACGTCCTAGGTCAGGGCTCCATATGTATTGGGAGCTTGCCTGCATATTTATTAATGTTGAATTTGGGAAAGCCAGGGGATAAAAACAGCTGAAAAGCAACAAAGAGCAGGGTTTACAGCTCAATTACATCACATTTTTTAAATCCACAGAAAATCTACCCTCACAATGAAATCTAGACAGTGTTAAAGAAATATTTAGAAATATGTTCCAATAATTTGGCAGTTGATGTTGCTATTAGCATTAGTGCATTTGAAAGATCTGCATTAACCCAGTTGGCGATGTTGGAGCAGAATCTATTTGGCTAGAGCAGAAGGGGAGGCGGTGACATAGTTTTAAAGTCACTAGACTAGTAATCCAGAGGCCTGGCCTAATGATCTGGGGACAGGAGTTCAAATCCCACCATGGCAGATGGTGGAATTTGAATTCAATCAATCTGGAATTAAAAAGCTAATCTAGTGGTGGCCACTGTCGATTGTTGTAAAAAAAACCAACTGGTTTTGGGCTTTTTTAGGGAAGGAAGTCTGCCATCTTTACATGTCTGGCCTACGTGTGACTCCAGACCTACAGCAATGTGGTTGGCTCTTAACTTCCCTCTGAAATGGCCTAGCAAGCCACTGAGTTGTATCAAACTACTACAAATGCTTGGTGCTGCACCTGGTCTGCCCTCCTGCACTCTTCATTGAACCAGGGTTGGTACCCCGGCTCATGATAGAGTAGGGGGTATGCTAGACTATGAGGTTACAGATCGTGGTTGAGTATAATTCTGCTGCTGCTGATGGCCCTCAGCACTTCATGGATGCCCAGTTTTGAGTTGCTAGAGCTGTTCGAAACCTATCCCATTTAGCACGGTGGTAGTACCACAGACACGATGGAGGGTGTCCTCAATGTGAAGATGGGACTTTGTCTCCACAAGGACTGTGCGGTGGTCACTCCTCCCAATATGGTCATGGAGAGATGCACCTGTGACAGGTAGGTTAGTGAGGATGAGGCTACAAAGAAGAGGAATAAAAACGGATGGATCACCTGGCATTGACCTAGGCACTGGAAATGACAACGGCAAACCTAGCCCCGTCGACCCTGCTAAATCCTGCTTATCAACATCTGGGGCTTGTGCCAAAATTGGGAGAGATGTCCCACAGACTAGTCAAGCAACAGCCTGATATAATCATACTCATGAAATCATACCTTACAAACAGTGTCCCAGACACCGCCATCACCATTCGGCAGGACAAGCCCACCAGAGGTGGCAGCACAGTGGTATGGAGTCAGAAGGGAGTTGCCCTGGGAGTGCTCAACATTGACTCTGGACCCCATGAAGTCTCAAGGCATCAGGTCAAACATGGGTAAGGAAACCTCCTGCTGATTACCACCTACGGACCCCCCCCCCCATCCCCCCACCTGGCTGATGAATCAGTGCTTCTCCACATTGAACACCAATTGGAAGAAGCACTGAGGGTAGCATGGCACAGAATGTACTCTGGGTGTTTGACTTCAATGTCCATCACCAAGAGTGGCTTGGTAGCACCATTACTGACTGAGCTGGCCGAGTCCTAAAGGACATAACTGCTAGACTGGGTCTGCGGCAGGTGGTGAGGGAGCCAACAAGAGGGCAAAACCTACTTGACCTCGTCCTCACTAACCTACCTGTTGCAGGTGCATCTCTCCATGACCGTATTGGTAGGAGTGACCACTGCACAGTCCTTGTGGAGACAAAGTCCCCTTTTCACATTGAGGATACCCTCCATCGTGTCTGTGGCACTACCACCGTGCTAAATGGGATAGGTTTTGAACAGATCTAGTAACTCAAAACTGGGCATCCATGAAGTGCTGAGGGCCATCAGCAGCAGCAGATTTGTATTCAACCACAATCTGTAACCTCATGGCCTGGCATATCCCCTACTCTACCATTAGCTGGCAGACCAACCCTGGTTCAATGAAGAGTGCAGGAGGGCAGGCCAGGTGCAGCACCAAGGATACCTGGTGAGACGACAATGTAGGACTATTTGCATGCCAAACAGTGGAAGTAGCATGCAATAGACAGGGCTAAGCAATCCCACAACCAACGGATCAGATCTAAGCTTTTCAGTCTTGCCACATCCAGTCCTAAATGCTGGTGGACAATTAAACAACCTATAAGAGGAGGAGGCTCCATAAATATCCCCATCCTTAACGATGGGGGGTCCAGCACATCAGTGCAAAAGACAAGAGTGAAGCATTTGCATCCATCTTCAGCCAAAAGTGACGAGTGGGTGATCCATCTCGGCCTCCTCCTGAGGTCCCCAGCATCACAGATGCCAGTCTTCAGCCAATTCGATTCACTCAGCCTGATATAAAAAAATGGCTTAAGGCATTGGATACTGCAAAGGCTATGGGCCGTGACAACATTCTGGCAATAGTACGAAGACTTGTGCTCCAGAATTACCTGTACTCCTAGTCAAGCTGTTCCAGTACAGTTATAACACTGGCATCTACCTGGCAATGTGGAAAATTGCCAACGTATATCCTGTACACAAAAAAGCAGGACAAGTCCAAACCAGCCAATTACGACCCTGTCAGCCTACTCTCAATCATCAGCAAAGTGATGGAAGGGGTCACTCACAGTGCTATCAAGTGGTACTTGCTTCGCAATAACCTGGTCACTGACGCTCAGTTTGGGTTCCGCCAGGACCACTCAGCTCCTGACCTCATTACAGCCTTTGTCCAAGCATGAAAAAAAGAACTGAATTCCAGAGGTGAAATGAGAGTGACTGCCCTTGACATCAAGGCAGCATTTGACTGAGCATGGCATCAAGGAGCCCTAGCAAAACTGGACTCAATGGGAATCAGGGGGAAAACTCTCCGCTGGTTGGAGTCATACCTAGCACAAAGGAAGATGGTTGTGGTTGTTGGAGGTCAATCATCTCAGTCCCAGGACATCACTGCAGGAGTTCCTCAGGGTAGTGTCCTAGGCCCAACCATCTTCAGCTGCTGCATCAATGACCTTCCTTCAATCATAAGGTCAGAAGTGGGGATGTTCGCTGATGATTATACAATGTTCAGCACCATTCGCGACTCCTCAGATACTGAAGAAGCCAGTGTCCAAATGCAGCAAGATCCGGACAATATCCAGACTTGGGCTGATAAGTGGCAAGTAAAATTCATGCCATAGAAGTGCCAGGCAATGACCATCTCAAACAAGAGAGAAACCAATCATTGTTCAATGGCATGACCATTGCTGAATCCCCACTGTCAACATTCTGGTGGTTACCATTGACCAGAAACTGAACTGAACCAGCCACATAAAGGCTGTGGCTGCAAGAGCAGGTCAGAGGCTGGGAATTCTGCGGCAAGTAACTCAACTCCTGTCTCCCCAAAGCCTGTCCACCATCTATAAGGCACAAGTCAAGCGTGTGGTGGAATGCTTTCCACTTACCTGGATGGGTGCAGCTCCAACAACACTTAAGAAACTTGACACCATCCAGGATAAAGCAGTCCGCTTGACTGGCACCTTATCCACCACCTTCAATATTCACTCCCTCTACCACCGACGCACAGTGGCAGCAGTGCATACCATATACAAAATGCCCTGCAGCAACTCACCAAGGTTCCTTTGACAGCACCTTCCAAACCCACAAACACTACCACCTAGAAGGACAAGGGCAGCAGATGCACGGGAACATCACCTGCAAATTACCCTCCAAGTCACACACCATCCTGACGTGGAACTATATTGCCGTTCCTTCACTGTCACTGGGTCAAAATCCTGGAACTCCCTTCCTAACAGCACTGTGGGTGTACCTACCCCACATGGACTGCAGCAGTTCAAGAAGGCAGCTCACCACCACCTTCTCAAGGGCAATGAGAGAAGGGCAGTAAATGCCGGCCTGGCCAGTGATGCCCGCATCCCATGTACGAATAAAAAAAGTGCAATTGCATTTCTCAGTGTAGTCTATACGGCACCAACTAGCGGAAAAGGTGTTAAGGGACAAATCTGCAATGAAATTACAAAGAGGTGCAGGAATTATAGAGTGGTTATAATGAGAGACTTTACTCAAATTGTAGTCTATATTTGGAAAGTTAGTGTAAAAGGCAGAGAGGGGCATGAGTTTGTCAAGTATGTTTTGAAGAACTTCCTACAGCGGTACGTTTCCATCCAATGCAAAAGTACGCAGTACTAGACCTAGTTCTCGGGAATGAGGTGGGCCAAGTGCATCAAGTGCCAGTTGGGGAACAATTAGGGACAGTGATCATTGTATCATCAGGTTTAGCTTGGCTATGGAAAAGAACAAGGAACGACTCCAACTAAGAATAATTAGAGAATTGCTGAAAATAGGTTGTCAAAGCTTTTCGCCTTGCACTCATCAGGGCAATACGCAAGAATAAGTAATGGAAGGGAAAACAACAACTTATACTGCATGAGAAGAGAGTGCTGATTGGTTGGTTGGCAAGTGAACTCAGATTGGTAGAGGCATTGCCATGGACAATGCACCAGTTTACGGTGACTGACAGTTAACTGCCAAGCTTTGTTTGAAATATGTTTAATATAAGTAAAATAAGTGACAGCCGTTTTCGATGGTTCATTCCTCAGGGCAATGCCTTGACCAATCAGAGTCAAGCTGCCTGGTTTAAATTTCAAACAAAGCTTGGCAGTTAACTGTCAGTCACCATAAACTGGTACATTCTCCATGGCAAAGCTTCTACAAATCAGAGTTCACTTGCCAACCAATCAGCACTCTCTTCTCATGCAGTATAAATTGTTGTTTTCCTTTACATTGATTATTCTTGTGTATTGTCCTGATGAGTGCAAGACCAAAAACTTCGACAACATATCTCTATTTTCAGCAATTATCAAGTTCTGTACTACCAAATGACTATAAGAATAATTAACTGGGGGGCAACTAACTTCAATGGGGTAAGAATGGATCTGGCCCAGATAAATTGGAATCTAATATAAAAGCAAAATCCTGCAGATGCTGGAAATCTGAAATAAAAACAAGAAATGCTGGAAATCCTCAGCAGGTCTGGCAGCATCTGTGGAGAGAGAAGCAGAGTTAACGTTTCAGGTCAGTGACCCTTCTTCAGAACTAGGAGCTAGGACTAGAACTAGGAAATTGGAATCTAAGGTTGACAGGCAAAACGGTAACTGAACAATGGGCTGTCTTTAAAGAAGAGATAGTTCGGGCGCAGTCAAGGTATATTTTCATCAAGGGGAAAGGTGGGGCATTCAAATCCAGAACTCCCTGGATGATGAAAGAGATAGAGATTAAGATGAAGAAGAAAAAGTGTGCTCATGATAGTTGTCAGGTGGAAAATACAATTGAGAACCAGGCTGAATATAGAGGGTTCAGAGGGGAAATGAAAAAGAAAATAAGAGAAGCAAAGAGAGAGTATGAAAAGAGACTGGCAGTTAACATAAAAGGGAATCCCATTGTCTTCTATCAGCATATTAATAGCAAAAGGGTGGTAAAAGAAGGAATGGGGCTGATTAGCCACCAAAAAGGGGATTTACGCAAGGAGGCAGGGGACATGGCTGAGGTATTAAATGAATACTTTGTATCTGTCTTTACCAAGAAAGAAGATGCTATGCAGGTAATAGTGAAAGAGGAGATAATTCAAATGCTTGAAGGGTTTAAAATTGATGAGGTATTGAATAAGCTAAGTATTTAAATTTGATAAGGCACCAGGATCAGATGAGCTGCATCCAAGGATACTGCAGGAAGTGAAAGTGGAAATTGCAGAGGCACTGGCCATAATTTTCCACATGGACTTCCAAAATGTACTTAATAAAGTGCCGTTCAACAAACCTGTGAGCAAAGTTATAGCTCATGGAATAAAAGGAACAGTAGCAACACGGAGACAAAATTGGCTGAATGACAGGAAACAAGGAGTTAATGGATGTTTTCAGGCTGGAGGAAGGGTTGTAGTGGAGTTCCCCAAGGTTGATGTTAGGACCCTTACTGCTCCTGATATATATTAATGACCTAGACCTTGGTGTACAGGGCGCAATGTCAAAATCTGAGGATGTTACGAAACTTGGAAACATTGTGAACTGTGAGGAGGATAGTGTAGAACTTCAAAAGAAGCAGGTTGGTGGAATGGGCAGAGAAGTGGCAGATGAAATTTAATGCATTTAATGTAAATTGAAATTTAATTCATTCTGGTAGGAAGAATGCAGAAAGCCAATATAAAAGGATGTAATTTTAAAGGGGGTGCAGGAGCAAAGGGACCTTGGTGTATATGTACATAAATCATTGAAGGTTGCAGGACAGGTTGAGCATGTGGTTAATACAGCATATGGCATCCTAGGCTTCATTAATAGGGCATAGAGTACAAAAGCAAGGAAGTAATGTTAAACTTATATAGATCACTAGTTCAGCTTCAACATGAGTATTGTGTCCAGTTCTGGGCGCCATACCTAAGTAAAGATATGAAGGCATTAGTATTGAAATGATTCATGAGAATGGTTCCAGGGATGAGGAACTTCAGTTACGTGGATAGATTGGAGAAGTTGGGACTCTTTTCCTTCGAGAAGTGAAGGTTGAGAGGACATTTGATAGAGGTGTTCAAAATCAAGAGGGTTCTGGACACAGTAGATAGGGAAAAACTATTCCCATCGGTGGAAGGATCGAGAACTAGAGGCCACATACTTAAGGTAATTGGTGAAAGAAACAATGACGACATGAAGTAAAACCTTTTTACACAGCGAGTGGTTAGGATCTGAAATGCACTGCCCGAGAGTGTGGTGGAGGCAGGTTCAACTGAAGCATTCAAGAGGGATGTTATTTGAAAAAGAAGAATGTGCAGGGCTATGGAGAGAAGGCAGGGAAGTAGCACGAGGTAAATTGCTCTTTCAGAGAGCCAGTGCAAACATGACAGGCCGAATGGCCTCCTTCTGTGCTGGAAAATTCTGTTATTCTGTGATTCTGGAGCCACCACTGCATCACATAACTCCCCTCATTAATTTGTTTAAAATCTTCCCCTTCAGTACAAATTATCAGGAAGATACTCACAACAGCAGAAAGCCTCAGGGCAAAATGTCTTCGCATTACTACAAGATTATATTTTCAGTCTTTGCGTTTTAAAACACATTCAGCTTCAAATTCCAGCTGATATTATTTCTTTTAAAAAAATTAGCTGCATTCAGTGATTATATTAGCTTTTGTTTATTATGAAGAAAAATAAAAAGAGTCTGGATATTGTTATGACCAGGTGAGAAAGGTGTCTAGGTTTCCCTCTCAGCCTTCACCTGGTCTTACTGTAACAGGGTTTTATTTTTAAACACACCGTGTTTTTAGCTCCACCTTGGCGAATCCTTGTTCACCGTTTTCCAATTTTAAAACAAAGAAACCATCACAAATAGGTTTTCTTAGGTTTAAAGAAAAGAAGGTTGAAATTTATTAAACTTAAACTCTAATTCGGTTAACGCCTACCGATACATGACGCACTCATGCCAGCGTGCATACGCAATGCACACATGCAAATAGAGACAGAAAATAGCAGTGGAAAAATTTGAGCCAATATCTGAAGAATTTTTGTTACGATTCTTGAGCTCGCTGTAGAGTCCTTGATTGTAGGTAGATCTTGCTTTTCGTTGGGGCCCAGTATGCTCCTTAAACTGTGTTCACTGTAGGAGACTTTGCCCTCTTGGGGTTCATGTGTCTTCAGTGAATTCAGAAGCTTGTGAGAAAGAGATGGGAGCAGGCAGGAGAGATCTTCTCAGTCCAGGAGCAAAAAGTCTTTGAGTTCAAACTCTCTGTGGCCAGATCAAAAGAAAACCCTGGAACAGCCAGTTAGTCAAACCAATCCTGGCCCTTGTGGATTGTATCCTCTTTAGCAGGCCCTGGAATGCACTTCCTCACCTTTGATGACTGTGAGTATTTAAATGTTTTTTTGCCAGCCACGGCTGATCTGTTTAACATCATTTCCTCGCTCCAACAAGAAGTTAAAAATCAATGTTCTTGACAAAATTAATGTACCTCATTCTTGGCAGGTGGGGGCCTAGCATGACGATATATTAATGCATGATCGTAAAAATAATACCAGATCACTGTGATTGAAAATACTTGTTACAGATTATGAAATTAAAACACATTTTTATTTCATATTGTTCTAAATACACATTAATTGACAAAAGTAGTAAATTATGGAACTGGTGCCACCAATTTATACTGTACGATAGCACAATTTCTGTGGTATAATATAAACTGCTAACATTGTGGATTTCATTGATTTGGTGTTCAGGAATGTGAACACAAATATAGCAAAATAAAATACTCTGGCTATTTTCATTGTTTTCTCTTGCCTAAAAAAAATCATGTTTCGATGGAGTAGGATAATAACAAGCTAATTTTAACAGTCAATACAATACTACAACAGATGGCTGATTGCAAATACAGTGGAATAATGTTATCTTTATCTCATTCCACTTCACAATAGCAGTAGCTGATTGATTGAACATTATTGTCTAATGGTTTAATGAAAGGGCGATTGTGGTGTTCCTGAAACTGACTGTGAGCCAGTAATTCACACATTCAGAGAATATTTGTGATCCTGAAACTGCTTTGGTGAACTGTAGCTGAACCTAAAGTATTCTCTCCTTTTTAGGAATTGTGCACCTGATTTGAACTGTGTATGTGAGAGGAAAATGGGCAGCATTGCAGAGGCTGAGTTATTTTCTTTTTGTGACTAAGCTAAAATTAATACTTAAAACATATAATTGAGACTGTACAAGGACTCTATACATTGACCATACATGGAGTGTGCTTGCAGCTCTGTCACTATACTTCCAAAAATGTCCATTGTTACTTCATCGGAAGAGCCACAGATGCTCTAGAAAAATGGAGTTTCCGCGGATCTTTTGCCAAAGTTATGGTGGACAAACATGAACATCTATCGTTGAAAGAGGTAGCTATGGAGATAGTGGATGCATTGGTGATCATTTTCCAAAATTCTATAGAATCTGGAGCGGTTCCTGCAGTTTGGAAGGTCGCAAATGTCACCCCACTGTTTAAGAAGGGAGGGAGAGAAAACAGGGAATTACAGACCCGTTAGCTTTACATCAGTAGTAGGGAAAATGCTGGAATCTATTCTAAAGGATGTAATAAATGGACACTTGGATAATAATGATCTGATTAGGCATAGTCAACATGGATTTATGAATGGGAAATCATGTTTGGCAAATCTGTTGGATTTTTTTGAGGATGTTACTAACAGAATTGATAAAGGGGAGTCGGTGCACGTGGTATACTTGGATTTTCAGATGCTTTTGATAAAGTCCCCCACAGGAAATTGGTTAGAAAAATTAAAGCACATGGGATAGGTGGTAATATACTGGCATGGATTAAAGATTGGTTAACAGGCAGAAAACAGAGAGCAGGAATAAATGGGTCATTCTTGCATTGGCAGGCTGTGACAAGTGGGGTACCGCAAGGATCAGTATTTGGGCCCCAGCTGTTCACAATATATATCAATGATTTGGATGTGGGGACCAAATGTAATATTTCCAAGTTCGCAGATGGCACAAAACTAGTGGGAATGTGTGTTGTGAGGAAGATGCAAAGCGGCTTCAAGGGGATTTGGACAGACTTAGTGAGTGGGCAAGAATGTGGCTGATGGAATATAATGTGGAAAAATGTGAGGTTATCCACATTGGTAGGAGGAATAGATGTGCAGAGTATTTCTTAAATGGTAAGTGATTAGAAAGTGTAGATGTACAAAGGGACCTGGGTGTCCTTGTCAATAAGTCACTGAAAGCTAACATGTCGGTGCAGCAAGCAATTAAGAAGGGGATTTGACTACAGGAGTAGTGAAGTCTTGCTTCAATTGTACAGAACCTTGATTAGACTGCACCAGGAGTACTGTGTGCGGTTTTAGTTTAGTTTAGTTTAGAGATACAGCACTGAAACAGGCCCTTCGGCCCACCAAGTCTGTGCCGACCATCAACCACCCATTTATACTAATCCTACACTAATTCCATATTCCTACCACATCCCCACCTGTCCCTATATTTCCCTACCACCTACCTATACTAGGGGCAATTGCTCATGGCCAATTTACCTATCAACCTGCAAGTCTTTGGCATGTGGGAGGAAACCGGAGCACCCGGAGGAAACCCACGCAGACACAGGGAGAACTTGCAAACTCCACACAGGCAGTACCCAGAATCGAACCCAGGTCGCTGGAGCTGTGAGGCTGCGGTGCTAACCGCTGCGCCACTGTGCCACCCCAATTGGTCCCTTATTCCTTAGGACGGATATTATTGCCCTAGAGGGAATGCAACAAAGGTTCACCAGACTTGTTCCCAGAATGGCAGGACTGTCCTATGAAGAGAGATTGGGGAAACTAGGCCTGTATTCTCCAGAGTTTCGAAGAATGAGTGGTAATCTCATTGAAACCTACAAAGTACTTAAAGGGATAGACAGGGTAGATGCAGGCAAGATGTTTCCCCAGGTTGATGTGTCTAGAACCCAGGGACACAATTTCAAAATAAGGGGGAAGCCACTTCGGATAGAGATGAGGAGAAATTACTTTACTCAGAGGGTTGTGAATCTTTGGAATTCTCTACCCCAGATGGCTGTGGAAGCTCAGTCATTGAGTATGCTTAAAGCAAAGATTGACAAATACAATGACGTAAGTGGATATGGGGATAGTGTGGGAAAAAGGCATTGAAGTGGATGATCAGCCATGATTATATTGAATGGCAGAGCAGGCTCGATGGGCTGAATGGCCTACTCCTGCTCCTATGTTCCTATAGAAGTAGGAACAGAATCATGCAGCACAGAAAGAGACCATTGAGCTCATCGTGCCTGTGCTGGATCTGACTGCTATCCAATTAGGGGAGGAGGTGGCATAGTGGTAATGTCACTTAGCTAGTAACACAGAGCCCCAGGCTAATGCTCTGGGGACATGGGTTCGAATCCCATGGAGGAATTTGAATCCAATTAATAAATCTGGAATTAAAAGCTAGTCTAGTGATGTCCATGAAACCATTGTCGATTGTTGTTAAAACCTATCTGGTTCACTAATGTCCTTTAGGGAAGGAAATCTGCCGTTCTTACCTGTCTGGCCTACATATGACTCCAGCCGCACAGCAATGTGGTTGACTCTTAACTGCCCTCTAAAATGGCCTGGCAAGCACTCAGTTCTTTCAAAACTGCAACAAAGTCTAAGAAAAGGAATGAAACCAGATGAACCACCTGGCATTGACCTACGCACTGGAAACGACAATGGCAAACCCAGCCCTGTTGACCCTGCAAAGTCCTCCTTGCTAACATCTAGGGGCTTGTGCCAAAATTGAGAGAGCTGTTCCACAGACTAATCAAGCAACATACTCATAGAGTAATACCTTACAATGTCCCTAACACCGCCATTACCATCAGGCAGGACAGAGCCCACCAGAGCTAGCGGCACAGTGATATACAGTTGGGAGGGAATTTCCCTGGGAGTCCTCAACATCGACTCCGAACCCCATGAAGTCTCATGGCATCAGGTCAAACATGGGCAAGGAAACCTCCTGCTGATTACCACCTACCATGGCCCCTTGGCTGATGGCTCCGTGCTTCTCAATATTGAACACCAATTGGAAGAAGCACTGAGGGTGGCAAGGGCACAGAATGTACTTTCGGTGGAGTGGCTTCAATATCCATCACAAATAGTCACTCAGTAGCACCACTACTGACCGAGCTGGCTGAGTTCTAAAGGACATAACTGTTAGACTGAGTCAGCAGCAGGTGGTGAGGGAACCAACAAAAGGGCAAAAACCTACTTGACCTCGTCCTCACTAACCTACCTGTTGCAGATGCATCTGTCCATGACAATATTGGTAGGAGTTACCACCACACAGTCCTTGTGGAGACAAAGTCCCGTCTTCAGATTGAGAGTACCCACATCGTGTTGTGTGGCACTACCACCGTGCTAAATGGGATAGATTTCGAACAGATCTAGCAATGCAAAACTGGATATCCATGAGGGTCTGTGGGCCATCAGCGGCAGCAGAATTGTATTCAACCACAACCTGTAACCTCATGGCCCAGCATATCCCCCACTCTACCATTACCATCAAGCTGGGGAACCAACCCTGCTTCAATGAAGAGTGCAGGAGGGCTTGCCAGGAGCAGCAACAGGCATACCTCAAAATGAGGTGTCAACCTGGTGAAACTACAACACAGGACTACATGTATGCCAAACAGTGTAAGCAGCATGCAATAGCAATCCCACAACCAATGGATCAGATCTAAGTCCTGCAGTTCTGCCAAATCCAGTTATGAATGCTGGTGGACAATTAATCAACTGACAGGAGGAGGAAACTCCACAAATATCTCCATCCTTAATGATGAGGGAGCCCAGCACATCACTGCTAAAGACAAGGCTGAAGTATTTGCATCCAACTTCAGGCAGAAGTGCCCAGTGGATGATCCATTTCGGCCTCCTCCTGAGGTCCCAGATCAGATGCCCGTCTTCAGCCAATCTGATTCACTCCACGTGATATCAAGAAATAGCGGAAGGCACTGGATATGGCAAAGGCTATGGGCCCTGACAACATTCTGGCAATAGTACTGAAGACTTGTTCTCCAAAACTCGCCGCGTCCCTAGTCAAGCTGTTCCAGTGCAGCTACAGCACAGGCATTTACCTGACAAGGTGGAAAATTGCCCAGGTATGTCCTGTGCATAAAAAGCAGGACAAATCCAACCCGGCTATTTACTGCCCTATCAGTCTTCTCTCGATCATCAGCAAAGTGATGGAAGGTGTCTTTGACAGTGCTATCAAGTGGCACTTATTCAGCAATAACCTGCTCAGTGACGCTCAGTTTGGGTTCCGCCAGGATCACTCAGCTCCTGACCTCATTGCAACCTGGTCCTGACGTGGACAAAAGAGCTGAACTCCAGCGGAGCGGTGAGACTGACTGCCCTTGACATCAAGGCAGCATTTGACCAAGTATGGCATTAAGGAGCCCTAGAAAAACTGGAGTCAATGGGAATCAGGGGGAAAAACTCTCCATTGGTTGGAGTCATACCGAGCACAAAGGAAGAGGATTGTGGTTGTTGGAGGTCAATCATCTCAGTCCCAGGACATCACTGCAGGAGGTCCTCAGGGTAGTGTCATAGGCCCAACCATCTTCAGCTGCTTCATCAATGACCTTCCCTCTATCATAAGATCAGAAGTGGGGATGTTTGCACAATGTTGAGCACCATTCGTGACTCCTCAGATACTGAAGCAGCCCATATGCACGTGCAGCAAGACCTGGACAACATCCAGGCTTAGGCTGAGAAGTGGCAAGTAACATTTTTGCCACACACGTGCCAGGCAATGACCATCTCAAACAAGAGAGAATCAAACCATCTCCCCTTGACATTCAATGGCATTACCATTGTTGAATCCCCACTATCAACATCCTGGGGGTTATCATTGACCAGAAACTGAACTGGATCAGCCACATAAATGTTGTGGCTGCAAGAGCAGGTCAAAGGCGAGGAATTCTATGGTGAGTAACTCACTTCCTGTCTCCCCAAAGCTTGTCCGCCATCTACAAGGCACAAGTCAGGAGTGTGATGAATACTCTCCACTTGCCTGGGTGAGTGCGGCTCCAACAACACTCAAGAAGCTCGACACCATTGTTACGAGAGTTCCATTTTTTGTGAAAACTTGGGAATCTATAATTTTAAAAACTTTAATAGGATTTCATGGATATTGAATTATCTGGAGATGGCTGAACTTTGTTTAAAAAAAAAGTTTTTGGACTGAGTTTGGCCTGAGAGTGGAATGTAAACAGTTAATGGAAAACACCTGTTTGCAAAGAACCCAACAGGCGGGTTGTTTTCTGACCTGAAGGGACAGATATTCACAAGCAAGTGACAAAGGAGTGATTTATGGTGGACATATGACTTGCTTCTGGAAAGGTTTGGTTTCAATTTGAACTGTTGAACCAATCAGTTGTTGTTTTCTGCCAGGAGAGAAGAAAAACTGCCCACCTTTCTCTTTGAAAAGGAATCTTGCAGCCCTTGAGAAGAAGTTTGCTTATTGATCTGCCAGGTTGCAGGGGAGTCAGCCAGCCCGCCTTTCTCTTGAAAAGCAAATCCTGTGTCAATTATGGTTCCTGTTGCCTCCTGTATTGAAGAAACCTTTTACTGCTATACTGCTGCTGAAAGCAGTATCTGCAGCACCTGTGGAAGAGTCTGTCACTCTAGAATTGGTCTTTATAGCCACTCCAGGCACTGCTCCACAAACCACTGACCACCTCCAGGCACTTACCCATTGTCTCTTGAGACAAGGAGGCCAAAGAAGAGGAAGAAGAAGACTGCTGCTGAAAGACCCAAGAAGACCCTTGTTGCTGCATACCCGATAGAAGACCTATGTGATGCCTTCAGCAGCTGAATTTCTTTGAACAGCTACCCAAACAGACTGTTCATCAACTTCACCTGGAAGACTTCGATGGCCTCCAACTATTCGACTTTGGGACACCTTGCTCAGCCAAAGGACTTCCTTCTATATCTTTTCGGTAGAAGTTTTATTTATTCCTTTTATTCCTTTGAAACTGCTGTAAACAGTTGGGCGGCACAGTGGCGCAGTGGTTAGCACTGCAGCCTCACAGCTCCAGCGACCCGGGTTCAATTCTGGGTACTGCCTGTGTGGAGTTTGCAAGTTCTCCCTGTGTCTGCGTGGGTTTCCTCCGGGTGCTCCGGTTTCCTCCCACAAGCCAAAAGACTTGCAGGTTGATAGGTAAATTGGCCATTATAAATTGCCCCTAGTATAGGTAGGTGGTAGGGGAATATAGGGACAGGTGGGGATGTGGTAGGAATATGGGATTAGTGTAGGATTAGTATAAATGGGTGGTTGATGGTCGGCACAGACTCGGTGGGCTGAAGGGCCTGTTTCAGTGCTGTATCTCTAAAAAAAAATAAACAAAAACCCTTTTTTCATGGTTAACTAATTTTTGGATGAATGTGAGTGTATATGAGGGCTAGGATATAAATAATACAGGACTTTAGTGTTGCGATTCGTGTATATATTTACTTAATTCTTGGCTAAGACTTGGTTTTGTAATCGGATAATTTTGTTGTTTATTAAAGAAACCAGGTTGGTGTGCTTTATTCTGGGCACAAATAGAGTATTTAATTGGCTATAACATCTTTGCTGGGAGGTTTGCTAGTGCTGTTGGGGGGGGGGGGGGGGGCGGTTAAACTAATTTGGCAGGGGGATGGGATAGAGTGGAGGTACAGTATGGAGTGAAAACAATGGAGGCCCGAGAGGAGTATAGAAATGTAGGGGGTACTTAAAAAAGTAATTAGGAGAGCGAAGAGGGGACATGAAAAAACACTGGCAGGCAAGATAAAGGAAAATCCCAAGGCGTTTTATAAGTATATTAAGGGCAAGAGGATAAACAGGGAAAAATTAGGGCCCATTAGGGACCAGAGTGGCTTTCTGTGTGTGGAGCCGCAGGACATAGGTGAGGTTTTGAATGATTACTTTTCATCTGTGTTCACTATGGAGAAGGAGGATGTAGGTGTAGAGATCAGGGAGGGGGATTGTGATATACCTGAACAAACTAGCATTGAAAGGGAGGAAGTATTAGCTGTTTTAGCGGGCTTAAAAGTGGATAAATCCCCAGGCCCAAATGAGATGTGTCCCAGGCTGTGAGGCAAGGGAGGAGATAGCAGGGGCTCTAACACAAATGTTCAAATCCTCTCTGGCCACAGGAGAGGTACCAGAGGACTGGAGGACAGTGAATGTGGTACCATTATTCAAGAAGGGTAGCAGGGATATACCAGGTAATTACAGGCCAGTGAGTCTAACATCAGTAGTTGGGAAACTATTGGAAAAAATTCTGAGGGACAGGATTAATCTCCGCTTGGAGAGGCAGGGATTAATCAGGGATAGTCAGCATGGCTTTGTCACGGGGAGATCGTGTCTAACAAACTTGATTGAGATTTTCGAGGAGGTGACTAGATGTGTAGATGGGGGTATAAAGCAGTTGATGTAGCCTACATGGACTTCAGTGAGGCTTTTGATAAGGTCCTGCATGGGAGATTGGTTAAGAAGGTAAGTGCCCATGGGATCCGGGGAAATTTGGCAAACTGGATCCAAAATTGGTTTAATGGCAGGAGGCAGAGGGTGATGGTCGAGGGTTGTTTTTGCGAGTGGAAGCCTGTGACCAGTGGTGTACTACAGGGATCGATGCTGGGCCCCTTGCTGTTTGTAGTGTACACTATTGATTTGGACGTGAATATAGGAGGTATGATCAGTAAGTTTGCAGATGACACGAAAATTGGTCCTGTTATAAATAGTGAGCAGAAAAGTCTTAGATTACAGGACGATATAGATGGGCTGGTAAGATGGGCGAAGCAGTGGCAAATGGAATTTAATCCTGAGAAGTGTGAGATGATGCATTTTGGGAGGACTAACAAGGCAAAGGAATATTCAATGGATGGTAGGACCCTAGGAAGTACATAGGGTCAGAAGGACATTGGTGTACTTGTCCATAGATCACTGAAGGCAGCAGCACAGGTAGATAAGGTGGTTAGGAAGGCATATGGGATACTTGCCTTTATTAGCTGAGGCATAGAATATAAGAGCAGGGAGGTTATGATGGAGCTGTATAAAATGTTAGTTAGGCCACAGCTGGAGTACTGTGTACAGTTCTGGTCGCCACTCTATAGGAAGGATGTGATTGTACTTGAGAGGGTGCAGAGGAGATTCACTAAGATGTTGCCTGGGCTGGAGCACTTCAGCTATGAAGAGAGACTGAATAGGCTAGGGTTGTTTTCCTTAGAGCAGAGAAGGCTGAGGGGGATCTGATTGAGGTGTACAAACTTATGAGGGGCATTGATAGGGTAGATAGGAAGAAACTTTTTCCCTTAGTGGAGGGATCAATAACTAGGGGGCATAGATTTAAGGTAAGGGGCAGGAGGTTTAGAGGTGATTTGAAGAAAACCTTTTTCACCCAGAGAGTGGTTGGAATCTAGAACACACTGCCTGAAGGGATGGTAGAGGCAGGAATCCTCACAACATTTAAGACGTATTTAGATGAGCACTTGAAATGCCAGTGCATACAAGGCTATGGGCCAAATGCTGTAAAATGGGATTAGAATAGTTAGGTGCTTGATGGCTGGCACAGACACAATGTGCCGAAGGGCCTGTTTCAGTGCTGTATAACTCTTACTCTATGACTCTATTTTGGGAAATGGGAAAATGTATTGATGTGTTGTGACCGGTGGAGAAGTGGGACGGAATTGACCGTGCACTCCTCCCGCTTCAGCCGTAACACCAACCAGGACAAAGCAGCCCGCTTGATTGTCACCACATCCACCACCCTCAACATTCACTACCTCCACCACCGATGCACAGTGGCAGCAGTGTGTACTGTAGTATTTATTGATCAGGGTTTGATTGTATCAGTCTCTTCACTTAACTGTTTTCATTGTGATTGCTTAAGCCTATGGGTGAAGCTGCAGAGTCAAAAGTGAAACTAAAATACACACAGCTAGAAGCTTCTACAGAACACACACATTGGTTGTTCAGGAAGGCATGTACTGAAATTGTGTAAGAACTTTTATAGTTAATGTGCTGTAAATAAACCTGTTGGTGATTTAACACCAGTGTGGTATCTGCAAGGCTCTGAGATAATCAGATATCCAAACTAAATCCAGTAACCCGGTGTAAACATAACATGTACCATTTACAAGATGCACTGCAGCAACTCACCAAGGCTCCTTCAACAGCACCTACCAAATCTGCAACTTCTCCTACCTAGAAGGACAAGGGCAGCAGGTGCATGGGAACACCACCATCCTTACTTGAAACTATATTGCCATTCCTTCACTGTCACTGGGTCAAAATCCTGGAACTCCTTTCATAGCAGCACTATGGGTATACCTACACCACATGGACTGCAGCATTTCAAGAAAGCAGCTCACCACCACCTTCTCAAGGGCAATTGGGGATGGGCAATAAATGTTGGCCAGCAGTAACTTCCACATCTCACGAATGAATTAAAAAAAATTAGACCTGCTCGCCTGCCTTTTCCCCGTAGCCCTGCAAATGTTTCCCCTTTAGGTATTTATCCAATTCCCTTTTGAATGTTCCCATTGAACTTACTTCCACCACCCTTTCAGGCAATGCGTTGCAGATCATAACAACTTGCTACATATAAAAAGTCCTTATTTCCCCCCCTGACATTTTTCCTAATTATTTCAAATATCCAATCCCCCTGCCAGTGGAAACAATTTCCTCTCTATGTACTCTATCAAAACCCCTCATCATTTTGAACAGCTCTACTGAATTTCTCCCCTTAACCTTCTCTGCTCTAAGCAGAACAATCGCAGTTTTATCTTGTCTCTAGATAACTGGAACTCCTCATCCCTGGTATCATTCTAGTAAATCTCCTCATCAGCCTTTCCATTTTGATTTCATCCCAAACAGTCTGCTTATAAATGAAGGGCTCAGTGGTAGTCTTATTTCCTGTCTTGTGTTGAGTTGTCTGATTTCAGCCGGAATGCAAATAGGGCACTACAATCAGCATCAGCACCCACCCTTGACTGGAGGAGTGGGAGAAATAAACCAGGGTTCTCAATTGTAACTACTACTGTCACAGAACTATTTTTCTCCTCTGTTTAGATCAGTGTGCCTTTAAGACTGAGCACAGTGTTCCAGCAGCTGCACCTGTTTCCTAGGCTACAGCAGGAGAGAGAGAAGGTCACATGGTCTACTGTAACTTTTAAATGTGGATAAAGACTGGCTTCAACCACTTTGAACTCGAGTCCAGCGAAGCATGCTCTGAAGGAAGAAGCTGTCTATTTCTCTTACTGGAAAAATTACATTGAGTTATAGGCTGTGTTATTGCCTAAGGAGAGAGGAAAAAAAACCCTGGAAAAAGTACATTTGCCTTCAAGAGGGACTCTCTGTTGTTTGTTTGTGTTCACTGGAATTCTCAGTAAAGTTTTCTACTGAAAAACTACCAATTTTAGAATCCAAATAGACTTGTGGTTATGCTTCTTGTTAGAAGGACTGTGTGACGCCTGCTGCAACCGAAGCGCTTTGAATGCCTATCCGTTATAGACTGTCAAATTTGCCTAGAGACTTTGAGTCTAATTTGTTCTAATCTGGGACACCTCACCAACCAGGAATGTAACTTACCAGGACTTACAACCCAGTTACTTATTTTATTCCCATGAAATACTGTTTTTAAAACTGGTTTACCATTGATTTTTGAATGTATGTGTGTGTGCATTAGTGTTAAAAGAAAATACGAAGGTATAAGGTCTTTGGACATAAATTTATCTTCAGTGTTAAGATTTAGTTTATTAATAAATAGTTAATTTGTGTTTGTTTAAAGTTTGGTCTGTTTTATTCTGGGGGTTACTAAAGTGTTTAATTTGGCTAATTTCCAGTAGGTGGAAAACTTTAATAATATGCTGTGATCTGCGGCGTATTGGGACTGAATTGACAGTGCATTACTCCCGCCTCGGTTGTAACATTACACAGTGACACTGGCATGTGTGTGCATATGGCGTTTGGATGAGAAAACTCCATAAGGATCCAGCCTTTGCTTTAGTGAAACAATGTCTGTTTTAAAAAAAAACACTCCAAAGGTGCAGGTTTACTGACACTTTTACTTCATTGTCGGGTAACCCACTGTACAACTCTGGACTCAGATCTCCCTTAGGGGGGGAGTGGTGTGACACTCCAGTGCAATGTTGATGGATTGCTATGTTGTTAGAAATGCTGTCCTTTACATGAGATGTTAAACTGATGTCTCATTTGCCTGTTTTGGCAGTTCTGGTGGAAACTAAAGATTTTGAACCACTATCTAAAGAAGAACAAAGAGTTATCTTAGTGAGGTTAAAAATAGAAAAAAATGGAAAACTGACACCAATCCACCTCCCAATGTGCCCACTTCTGGTTTTAACATTGACAGGTTGGGAGGTGGGTGTCTGACCTCTGAGGCAGGTCCCGAATTTAAATATTTTGGTGAGGCTGTGTTCCTCATATTTCAGCTCTCTTTCAGACTTAATGCTAGCTGACCAGGTTTCCCAGGCCTTGAGAAACCCGGCAGCTGATGGGAGGTGAGAATGGTTGGATGCAATGGGTAAGTGCTTTACCAGTATTGCTTGTTGGACAGGATGAGCAGGTATATTTTCCCCCGGCCCACCAAGCTTACCTGTTAACTTCCCCACAATGCATCCCCACGCCCATACCTCACCACACAGTTGGAGCGATTGGTACATGAGGGAGAAAGGAATGGAGGTCCATGATGATCGGGTTAGATGAAGTGGTGGGGGAGGCGGTTGAACACTGGCATAGATCTGCTGGGCTGAATATCCTGTTTCAGTGCTGTAAAATTTATATAATTCTAGTTGTGCAAATTGATTGTGTGCTTGTAACAACAGTTGCTGCATTTCAAAGTAATTCACTGCATGTCAACTTGAAACGTTTCCTCTGAGATGTGTTAGGTACTGCAAGCCCTTCTTTGAAATCACCTTTCTCACACAGGATATAAAATAAGCCTGTCATCCAATGTGTGATTCCTCTGTCATCTCCAGCCTCCAAACTCTTTCTCTTTCATAATTTTTCTCTTTCTTTTAGCAGTGCTACAATGATTCATGCTCCTCTGAATTGCTTCTCTTGTTTCTCCTGCGCAGGTGTCCAGGTGCGCCGGAGTTTGAAAACAAAGTGAGCAGTGACGTCACAGGAAAGCTACAAGGTAATTAGTTGGTGAGTATCTGCTGTCAGGGAATCACTCTAAATAGCTGGTAAGTAACTAAAAGTAAAGTGAAAGGTCTACAGTTTTTTTAATATAGTAGGTCATTTTTTTTTAGGGAATCAAGGTCCCTAGTGTAAATAATCTAATTTTTGGGTAACGTAATGGGATAAATTAAGGGTAAGTCATGGCAGGGCAGCTCGGCAGTGTGGAATGCACTTCCTGTGCAATGTGGGAAGGCAGGGACACTTCCAGTGTCCAGGGCGAACACGTGTGCAGGAAGTGTCTCTAGCTGCAGCTACTCGAAATCTGTGTTTCGGATCTGGAACGGCGGCTGGAGACACTGTGGAGCATCCACGAGGCTGAGATCATTGTGGATAGCACGTACAGGGAGGTGGTCATACCGCAGGTAAAGACTGTTCAGACAGAAAGGGAATGGCTGACCTCCAGGCAAAGTAGAAGAACTAGGCAGGTAGTGCAGGAGTCCCCTAGATCCATCTCTCTATCTAACAGATTTTCAACTTTGGATACTGTTGGGGGAGATAGCTTGTCAGGGGATGCAGCAAGAGCCAAGTCTATGGCACCACAGGTGGCTCAGCTGCACAGGAGGGGAGGAAAAGGAGTGGAAAAGTTATAGTGATAGGGGATTCTATTGTAAGAGGTACAGATAGGTGTTTCTGTTGCCTCAAACGTGACTCCAGGGTAGTATGTTGCCTCCCTGGTGCTAGGTTCAAGGATTTCACGGAATGGCTGCAAGACCTTCCGAAGGGGGAGGGTGACCAGTCAGAGGTCGTGGTACACATTGGTACCAACGACATAGGTAGAAAGAGGGATGAGGTCCTGCAACAAGAATTTAGGGAGATAGATAGCAGATTAAAAGTAGGACCTGAAAGGTTGTAATCTCTGGATTACACCAGGTGCCACGTGCTAGTGAGTATAGGAATAGGAGGATAGAGCAGATGAATGCGTGGCTGAGGAGATGGTGCAGGACTGAGGGCTTTAGCTTCCTGGATCACTGGGTTTGTTTCTGGAAAAGGTGGGACCTGTACAAGTTGGATGGGTTGCACCTGAACTGGAACGGGATCAACATCCTTGCTGGGAGGTTTGCGAGTGCTGTTGGGGGCTGGGGGTGGGGGGTGGAGGGCGAGTGGTTTAAACTAATTTGGCAGGGGGATGGGATACAGAATGGAGGTACAGTAGGGGGTGATGCACAGTCAAATATAGAAGAGAAACTGAGTCAGTCTGGAAGGCAGAACAAATATAGACCTGTTAAGGCACAAGTGAAAAATGCAAGGCTGGATTGCATCTATTTTAATGCAAGGAGTCTTCCTAGTAAGTCAGATGAATTGAGGGCGTTGATTAGCACATGGGATTATGATATTATTGCTATCACAGAGACATGGTTGTGGGAGGGGCAGGACTGGCAGCTCAATATTCCAGGGTATAGAATCTTTAGGCGAGACAGAGGAGGGGGTAAAAGAGGAGGTGGTATTGCACTGTTAATCAAGGAGTCAATTACCGCAGTAAGGAGGGATGATTTCTTAGAAGGTGCCTCAAATGAGGTCATATGGGTAGAACTTAAAAACAAAAAGGGGGCAATCACTTGGCTGGGAGTGTACTACAGGCCTCCAAAGTCAGGGAGAGATAGAGGAGCAGATATGTAGGCAAATCTCAGACAGGTGTAAAAATAATAGGGTAATAATAGTAGGGGATTTCAACATCCCCAATATCAACTGGGTTAGTCTTAGTGCAAAAGGCTTAAAGGGGGCGGAATTCTTAAAATGCATACAGGAGAGCTTTTTGAGCCAGTACGTAGAAAGACCTACAAGAGAAGGGGCAGTACTGGGCCTAATCCTATGGAATGGAGCCGGGCAAGTGGTAGAAGTGTCAGTGGGAGAGTATTTCGGGGATAGTGACCATAACTCTGTAAGATTTAAGGTAGTTATGGAAAAGGACAAAGATGGACCGGAAATAAAGGTACTGAATTTGGGGGAAGGCTGATTTCAATATGATAAAACAGGATCTGGCCAAAGTGGACTGGGAGCAGCTACTTGTAAGAAAGTCTACATCAGACCAATGGGAGTCATTCAAAAAGGAAATAGTGACAGTTCAGAGCCAACATGTTCACGTAAAGGTGAGGGGTAGGACCAACAAGTCCAAGGAACACTGGATGTCAAGGGATATAGAGGATTGGATAAGGAAAAAAAGGAAGGCTTATGGTAGATTCAAAGGGCTGAAAACAGCTGAGGCCCGAAGGTGTATAGAAAGTGTAGGGGAGTACTTAAAAAGTAATTAGGAGAGCGAAGAGAGGACATGAAAAAACACTGGCGGGCAAGATAAAGGAAAATCCTAAGGCGTTTTATAAGTATATTAAGGGCAAGAGGATAAGCAGGGAAAGAGTGGGGCCCATTAGGGACCAAAGTGGCATTCTGTGTGTGGAGCTGGAGGACATAGGTGAGATTTTTAATGGTTACTTTGCATCTGTGTTCACTATGGAGAAGGATGATATAGGTGTAGAGATCAGGGAGGGGGATTGTGATATACTTGAACATATTAGCATTGAAAGGGAGGAGGTATTAGCTGTTTTAGCAAGCTTAAAAGTGGATAAACCCCCAGGCCCAGATATGATGTATCCCAGGCTGTTATGTGGGGCAAGGGAGGAGATAGCAGGGGCTCTGACACAAATGTTCAAATCCTCTCTGGCCACAGGAGAGGTACCAGAGGACTAGAGTACAGTGAATGTGGTACCATTATTCAAGAAGGGTAGCAGGGATAAACCAGGTAGTTACAGGCCAGTGAGTCTAACATCAGTGGTTGGGAAACTATTGGAAAAAATTCTAAGGGACAGGATTAATATCCGCTTGGAGAGGCAGGGATTAATCAGGGATAGTCAGCAAGGCTTTGTCACGGGCAGATCGTGTCTAACTAACTTGATTGAATTTTTCGACGCAGTGACTAGATGTGTAGATGAGGGTAAAGCAGTTGATGTAGTCTACATGGAATTCAGTAAGACTTTTGATAAGGTCCCACATGGGAGATTGGTTAAGAAGGTAAGAGCCCATGGATCCAGGGCAATTTGGCAAATTGGATCCAAAATTTGCTTAGTGGCAGGAGGCAGAGGGTGATGGTTGAGGGTTGTTTTTGCGAGTGGACGTCTGTGACCAGTGGTGTACCACAGGGATCGGTGCTGGGACCCTTGCTGTTTGTAGTGCACATTAATGATTTAGATGTGAATATAGGAGGTATGATCAGTAAGTTCACAGATGACACCAAAATTGGTGGTGCCATAAATAGTGAGGAGGAAAGCCTTAGATTACAGAACCATATAGATGGGCTGGTAAGGTGGACGGAGTAGTGGCAAATGGAATTTAATCCTGAGAAGTGTGAGATGATGCATTTTGGGAGGACTAACAAGGGAAGGGAATATACAATGGATAATAGGACCCTAGGAAGACGGAGGGTTAGAAGGACCTTGGTGTACATGTCCATTGATCAATGAAGGCAGCAGCACAGGTAGATAAGGTAGTTAGGAAGGCATATGGGATACTTGCCTTTATTAGCCGAGGCATAGAATATCAGAGCAGGGATGTTATGTTGGAGCTGTATAAAATGCTAGTTAGGCCACAGATGGAGTACTGTGTACAGTTCTGGTCACCACACTATAGGAAGGATGTGATTGCACTGGAGAGGGTGCAGAGGAGATCCACCAGGATGTTGCCTGGGCTGGAGCATTTCAGCTGTGAAGAGAGACTGAAAAGTCTAGGGTTGTTTTCCTTAGAGCAGAGAAGGCTGAAGGGGAACATGATTGAGCTATACAAAATTATGAGGGGCATTGATGGGTTAGATAGGACAAAACATTTTCCCTTAACGGAGGGGTCAATAACTAGGGGGCATAGATTTCAGGTAAGGGGCAGGAGGTTTAGAGGGGATTTGAGGAAAAATGTTTTCACTCAGAGAGTGTTTGGACATGACATCCCAACTCTTGTACTCAATGCCTTGGCCGATGAAGGCAAGCATGCCATACACCTTCTTCACCACCTTGTCTACCTGTGTTGCCACTTTCAGGGAACTATGTACTTGCACCCCAAAGTCTCTATGCTCAACAACAGTCCCCAGGGCCCTGCCATTCACTGTATATGCCCTGCCCTGGTTTAACTTCCCAAAATGCATCACTTCACACTCGTCTGTGTTAAATTCCATTTGCCAATCCCTTGCCCACTTTTCTGGTTGATCTATATCCTGTTGTAACCTTAGACAACCTTCTTCACTGTCCTCTATACCACTAATTTAGGTGTCATCTGCAAACCTACTAATTATACCCCCTACATTCACTCCAAGTCATTAATATATATGACAAACAACAGAGGGCCCAGCACCGATACCTGTGGCACATCAGTAGTCACCGGCCTCCAATCTACCTTGTTGCGAATGCTGTGTGCATTCAGATAGAGTGCCTTTAATTCTGTCTTTTTATTATTTTCACAACCTCTGGCCTTATCTGCTGGCACAGTCTTCGGTTTGTATGCTCTGTCCCTTCCTGCCACACTCAGATTATCAATTCTCTTATTGCTGCCTTGCTCTCTTGCCTTGTCCTCTCTCTTTAAATTATCACACCTTCCCTCACTTGATCTCTTGTCCCCCCACTATTTAGTTTAAAGCCCTCTCTGCAGTCCTAGTTATATGACTTGCCAGAACACTGGTCCCAGCACAGTTCAGGTGAAGACTGTCCCAATTGTAGAGCCCCCAGTTTCCCCAGTACTGGTGCCAGTGACCCATGAATCAAAATCCATTTCTCACACACCAATCTTTGAGCCACTCATTTAACCCTCTAATCTTATTTACCTTATTCCAATTTGCTCGTGGCTCAGGTAATAATCCAGAGATTATTACCTTTGAGTTTCTTCTTTTTAATTGAATCCCTAGCTCTCATACTCTCTTTGCAGAACCTCTTTCCTAGTCCTATCCATATCCTCCATGAATCAGGGGGTAAATCATTTGGGGGGAATGGGAGCAGGTGGGAGGAAACTTGTTGCTGCAGGCTTCAAAGGCCCACAGCAACTGAAGTGGCAACAGAAATTGGAGGCAGCTAAGTGTTGTGTGTTGCCTCCTCTAGCTTTTGTCAGAATGTTTAATGTCAGTAATTTCTCTAATCAAAGGGTTCCGTTCTACTTTTTAAAATACTTCATTCTGGCTTCTACTTCACAGTTTGGTGGCTTGCATGAAGGTCTCAGCCAAGTGGAGGAATTAGGAGGCAAGCCCAGGATTTTGCAGATGCTTATGCTAACACTTTGCCGTCTTCCCTGAGTAAAGCTGGGAGGCTGGAGATCCTTACAATAAATGCATTATGACAATTCCTGCAAATTTGGCATTAACTTGAAGGATTTGTGATAGCTGGTCACATACGACTTGAACATTGAAGGAGTGGAATCTTTCTCTATTCAGGAAATTCAATGGGCTAAATTTTAATCTTCATCACATGGGCAGTAATTTGATGGAACCGATCGTCCGCCCATTATAAAACCCATCCAATTTCATTGAATTGATCGTTTGCCTGTGTGACTTCACAGTCGGAACCTGCAGTACAATTTGGGTGTCATCTATTGTCCCCTGTACGCTGGAAAATCTAGTAACATGAGAGAACTGAATAATCTTATCATGCAGCTGCCTAAGTGCCATCCCAAAATGGATTAATTCCCTCGCTGTTGTGAAAATGGTATTGGTTACCTGGCATACGCAGGAACTTCTGGCACCCTTACTGATGTCACATAAGTCTCTGATCACAGCTTGGAAAATGCCTATGGCATAAAAGTTAAGAGCTGTACTGCCACAGGTCCTTGAACAGATGGTGGCATAGCTCTTCCTTAATGAAGCAAAGTCACCAACAGCAGCACTCTTCATTCAGTCCCTCATATGATACATGTGGCCTATATACTCGTTGCGGGGGATAATAACAGTTTGGTCTCCTTTTTCTTTGCTATCAAATTTTCCTTTACTCCCTTCTGTTCTTTTTTTAATATAACAAACAGGAAAATCGCCATAGAGAAACCCAAGCTGCTGTACGGTATCCTTTCTCGTAGGTGGGGCTACGAATGTCCGGGCGACCATTGAGACTCTCATTCTGGCAGTCTGAAGTGCAACTCACTGGGCTCCACACCTGAAAATAATTTTCTCAAAAGATGCTGGAAAACATAGCGTATGGACAAAACGATTCCATGCTTCAAGAATCTTTAAATGGTTCTCTTCTGCCAGTCATGTCAACTCCTGAGAAAAATGCATCTTATTTATCAGCATGCAAGTTTACAGAATTGTTACAGTGCAGAAGGAGGCCATTCGGCCCTTCGTGTCTAAACCAGCTGTCTGAACAATTCAGCTAATGCCATTCCCCCTCCTCCCCGTAACCCTGCACATTCTTCCTTTTCAGATAACAGTTTAATTCCCTTTTGAATGTCTTGATTGAACCTGCCTCCACTGCACTCAGGCAGTGCATTCCAGATCCTAATCACTCGCTGTCTGCAGAAGTTTTTCCTCCTGTCACTTTTGCTTCTGTTGCCAATCACTTTAAATCTGTGCTCCCTCGTTCTCGATCCTTTCAGGAGTGGGAATAGTTTTTCCCTATCTACTCTGTCCAGACCCCTCATGACTTTGAATATCTCAATCAAATCTCCTCTCAGCCTTCTCTTTGCCAAGGAAAACAGTCTCAACTTCTCCAATCAGTCTTCATACCTGAAGTTCCTCATCCCTGGAACCATTCTCGTGAATTCTTCCTACCAAACGGAATCACTTCATACTCCTCTGCATTAAACTTCATCTGCCACTTGTCCGCCCATTGCTTGTCTATGTCCTTTTGAAGTTTAACACTATCCTCCTCACAGTTCACAATTGTTCCAACTTTCATATCATCTGCAAATTTTGAGATTGTGCCTGATACACCAAGGCCTAGGTTATTTATATCACGAAGAGCAAGGGTCCCAACACCGATCCCCGGAGAACTCAATTACAAACCTTCCTGCAGTCCAAAAACGTCCATTAATCACTACCCTTGTTTTCTGTCACTCAGCCAATTTTGTATCCATGTTGCTCCTGTCCCTTTTATTCCACAAGTCTTTTGTGTGGCACTGTATCAAATGCTTTTTGAAAGTCCATGTACACCAAATCAACAGCATTGCCCTCATCAAGCCTCTCTGTTACCTCTTTAAAAATCTCCAGCGAGCTAGGTAAACTTGATTTTCCTGTAACAAATCCATGTTGGCTTTCCTTAATTAACGCACATATATCTATGTGACTATTAATTTTATCACAAATTATTGTTTCTAGAAGTTTCCCCACCACCGAAGTTAAACTGACTGGGCTTATCTTTATATCCTTTTTTTGAACAAGGGTTTAATGTTTACAATTCTCCAGTCCTCTGGCACCACCCCTGAGTCTAAGGAAAACTGGAAAATTATTGCCAGTGCCTCCACAATTTCCACACTCACTTCCCTCAGTATCCTTAGATGCATCTCATCTAGCCCTGGTGTTTTATCAACTATCTAATACCTTCTCCTTATCAATTTTAAGGCCATCTAGTGTATTCATTGCCTCATCTTTTACTGTGGCCTGGGTAGCATCTTCTTCCTTGGTAAAGACTGATGCAAAATATTCATTTAATACCTCAGCTATTCCTCCTGTCTCCTTGCATAAATCTCCCTTTTGGTCCCCAATTGACCTAATCCACCTTTTAGCACTCTTTTACTATTTATATGCCGATAGAAGATCTTGGGATTCCCTTTTATGTTAGCTGCCAGTTTCTTTTCATACTCTCTGTTTGCTTCTCCTATTTGCCTTTTCACTTCCCTTCTGGACCTTCTATATTCAGCCTGGATCGCCATTGAATTATCTACCTGACATCTGTCATAAGCACACTTTTTCTTCTTCAGCTTCATCTCTGTTTCTGACAGAGGTAACAGCTATTCAGGGTATAACCGACTAAAACTCTGACTCCTTAAACCATGCATGTGATTTGCATGTGTGTGCAGATGAAGGGGCAGAGATAGCAATTGGGACCTCCCCCCAAATCATAATAATCGACGGAAAGAAAAATGGGCAGTACACTGCTCGAAGAATGTGACCCTCTGAATTTTGTTGTTACAATTGCGCTCCTAACTTGCTGAACAAACATGGATTTTCTGGACCTTGATTTACCTCAACATAGAAATCTGAGCTGATACTTCAGAAAGAGCAGAATAAGTTGTAATAATATTCTTTCCTTGAAATATAACTGAATTTTCATATTCAGATTCAGAGCCAGATATAAACATAATGTTGTAAGTGTACAACATATTGAAATGAATAACGTGACCTTTCTCTTATGTACTATCAGTAAGTTGCCATGGTAAATTACTAAGAAAGGACTACTTTTGGAAGTGGAAGCAAAACATGCCTGGCAGACAACAAACGACAGAAAAAGCAACAGGAAGTTAGCGCAATGCAATCATTAGTGCTTCAAAATTCGGTCCTAAGGGGGAGATGGTGACATTAACTGCCTGTGCCCTAAATAGTTGTGTAAAGGCATCAGCAGTCCAGTTTACACAGATCCATTCAATTCAAGGATAGACTGGCATTGGAATCTTCATTTACTTGCAAATTAGTATAATTAATGTAATATAGTGTTACGACCAGGTGAGAAAGGTGCCTAGGGGTCTCTTTTAGCCTTCACCTGATCTCACTGTAACAGGGTTTAATTTTTAACACATCATGTTTTAGCTCCCCCTTGCTGAATCCTTGTTCACCGCTTTCCAATTATAAGGCAAAGAAATGAGCACAAATAGGTTTTCTTAGGTTTAAAGAAGAAAAGTGAAATTTATTAAAACTTAAACACTAATTCAGTTAACGCCTACGGATACACACAGCGCCCCATGCTGGCATGCATCCACGATATGCACATGCAAATAGAGCAGAAGAAAAAATAAAGTAGAGAGGTTTGAGGCAATCTCTGAAGAGTACTGTACTTTGAGCTCACTGTAGTCCTTGCTTATAGGTAGATCTTGCTTTTCATTGGGGCCCAGTATTCTTCTTAAACCTTGTTCACTGCAGGAGATTTTTCTCTCTTGGGGTTCATGTGTCTTCAATGGTTTCCGAAGCTGGTGAGAACGAGATGAGAGCACAGGAGAGAGAGAGATGTTCTCAGTCCAGGAGCAAAGAGCTTTCTGAGTTCCAACACTGTTTCTCCAATTTAAAACTCCCCTGGTTGGCCAGCAGGTAGTCATGTGAACGACTTGTTTGACCAGGTCTCTTTTGTGTATTGGGGAGCAGGGACTGGTTTCTTTGTTCCAACACTGTCTGCTAGTATGCAAATAATGTCTTTCCAGTCAGGGGCTTGGAAACCCTTTCTAATAGGCCTTCTTCCCAGCAACAATTTTAAAATTTAATGTCCAGGTGGTGAAATCTATGTGCCTCATCCTTGGCAGGTGGGGGCCTGCATGACAATAGGTTAGTATCTATTTTGTGTGCATGTAATAATTAAATGAATAATTATTTGGTCTAATTTGGTCCAACAGTGCAAAACAGCCTTGCAGCAAATCACCAGCTGATTTTTTTACCACGCTAGATCATCTTTCCGCTAAAGTTCATGGAATGATTGTTCAAACACTTTTTGGAGGATTGTTTCCTAGTCTCACTGTCACTTTTATTTGGTTTGAAATTGAAAAATCTTTGCAAAATTTTCCAAGTGAACGGAAAATAAAAACTTGTGCCCGTTTTGTGCTGCTGACCGATTCACTCCCTCCGACTCTTTTCTGATACACTGGGCAGAACTGAAAATAATCCTATAAAATTTAACCTGTTAAGGGGGCTTTTAGTAATGATGCATAACACAGGCTTTAAGTCCCTTGCAACACGATGCATTTCTTGAAGTAAAGCAGCAATTTATAGCCGCCTCTAAAAATGAAATAAAGCAATGCACTAAATGAGCCCCATTTGTTACCCCCATTAACAAATCTTTGGCTGGGAAATTCCTTAGAGCTGCTCCTGCTCCACCATTGTTATTTCACCAGGAGTGTGTACATGGAATTTCTATCCCACATCAACTGTTTTAATACTGCTTACACAAACTGGCCTTTTCCCACTTTGCTGTGCTCCATTTCCACCACATGAAAGTACTGCCTGCATTCTGCATGTACGTTGTGGGCACCAGAGGCAGGACTGTTGGGGTGTTATCCCATCAGACCCACCTTCGCCCATGACACCAGGCTGCAGAGGGGCAGATACAAGATCATCTGGCCCCTGCCACTCCGCAGAGCACCTCATAAGGGGACAGAGACTGGGTGGGGGGAGGGAACTAAATTGAACCTAATTTGCTGGGTGGCAAATTCATCAGATCAGGTGGAATGGTGATTTTACACCCGCCCAATATTATTCATTGACATCAATTGAAGCAAAATTGGATGGGGTGTAAAACCAACATTGCACCCAATCCTGTCAGTTTCCTGACTGGCAAGTTAGGTTAAAATTACTCCCTTGGTGTAAATTCAGCCCGTGCTAAAATCCACCAAAGCTGCCTTCATAGCACTACAATTCCACCACATGGATCACGGATTCTCAGGGCTTGGCCCTGTTTCTCTAAATTAAGCTAGACAGGCGAGTTACACCTATGTTGTTCACCAAAAGGAACTATATAGGAATAAACTATATAGGGGCGGCACAGTGGCGCAGTGGTTAGCACTGCAGCCTCACAGCTCCAGGGACCCGGGTTCAATTCTGGGTACTGCCTGTGCGGAGTTTGCATGTTCTCCCTGTGACTGCGTGGGTTTCCGCCGGGTGCTCTGGTTTCCTCCCACAGCCAAAGACTTGCAGGTTGATAGGTAAATTGGCCATTGTAAATTGCCCCTAGTATAGGTAGGTGGTAGGGAATATGGGATTACTGTAGGGTTAGTATAAATGGGTGGTTGTTGGTCAGCACAGACTCGGTGGGCCGAAGGGCCTGTTTCAGTGCTGTATCTCTAAATAAAAAAAAATAAAATAAATGTTATTGACCGTAAAGAAAGGTGCAAAAGGGGTATTGCAATTTCTAGAGCTCGAAAGAACCAAGCTTTTAACATGGTCGAGCAGCAGGGATCCGGAGAAGGCAGATATTGCAGAGAGATGTGCAGCCTGTGAGCATGTTCGTACAGCTGTGTGCCTCTATGAGGCTACAGCTGAAACAGATGAGATACCTCCCTCCAAAAACAAACACTGAAGAGAAAACACGGTAACAAAAAGTGATGTACAAAATATTTTTCAGGTTGAACATCTACAGTGGAAAGGGAGAAAAAAATCTCTAAGTCCTTTGAGGTTTGTAGCAGCAACAGTAGAATATTTTTATAAGCCTTGTTGCTGATGAGGATGCACCTGCAGATGCTTTCTGCCATGTCGAAAAGATTTTCCAAAGTGGAGCCTATCAAAAGATGGAGCAGCTTATTTTGCTGGGCAGGCATCAACATTTAAAAAATAATATTGTTCCCTTTCTAAATCTCTATCATCATTATTAACAATCTTATGTTTTACTGAAATTTATTCAGATCATATCAACATACTGAGACCATTTGTTGGTTGAAACTGGCAAACTGAAAATTGGAACATGAATTTTCAATGGCAGTAACAAAGCTGTTCTGAAGCTGGGGAAGGTGATTGGGCAGGCAGCAACTTTGCTCGGATTCCTCACACCGTGAGCTCACGGGGGCTTCCCCATCAAAGTTCTCATCTGAACCCTCTGCAGTGCAATCTCACCCTTCAGCAAGCTGGCATCTGCATTATTCTTTGTCCCCTACAGTCCTCTCATGCCCAGAGTCACACGCAGTGGGCTGGATTTAGTAGAGCAAAGAGGGTTCCCGGTGGTGGGTTGAAAGGGCAGTGGGATTCCTGCCTCGGCCATTTGGAGCACCCCCCCCCACCCCCACCCCTCGGTTCTATCTAACGACACCCAGGCAATTAATTGCCCAGCGCTGGGATCCCTGTCCTTAAAAGGACGGGGATCCCACCTCCAAGAGCTGCCAGCCAATCAGAGGGCTGGCAGCTCAGTAGTATCGGCAACACCACTAGGAGTGGTGGCCACTGTCGGTACTACAAGAGGAACCAAGCCCAGTGCTGAAGGCCTGGAGCTCAGGTAAATGAGGCAGGCTCCTGGGGCCAGTCCAGCAGTCCCCAGTGTTGGAGGGAGGGAGGGTAGGCGTTGAGTGCAGCGGGAGGGTGGTGCAGGGAGGTGGGGTGTTTGCTGCTGGAGGCTTTCCCTGGGCCACAGGTTACCCACAGAGGAGACCCCAACCAAGCCAACAGGGAGGTCGCCTCATTTTACTGGGTGCCTCTCTGCATGTTGGAGGCTCCCCTGCTGGACCCCCCCACCCCCCCCATCCCCCCAACGCTGCTGGTTTAATCCCAGAAGTGGTGGTAGGAAGAGGCCCTTGAGTGGCTGATAATAGGCCTCTTAAGGGCTGCAATTCCCCTCTGGGTGGGAAGGCCCCCAACTTAATTGTGAAGCAAGGGGAAGGTGACAGGCCCTCTGCCCACCTGCCTTCCGCTGCAATTCTATGGCCTCCTAGCCTGTCTCCAGGGGCCCATTAAATTGAGCCTACTATGTGCAGATCCCACCTCTCTGCCATCCTCTAAGACATGTGCAATGTCAGTCTCTGAGCTGGTGGCTATGAGCATGAAATCAAGTGTCCATGCTGTATCTTCATTATTACTGTTTTCTTGGTGTTGCTCCACTGCCTGGGCAGGTTGCACCACTAGGGTATCTGAAAGGAAAAAGGCACAAATGTAAAGTTGTGGTGCAGGAAGTTGGGAAGGGCGAAGTAAAAAGTGCATGCTTAAACCATCTGCAGCTTGTAAATCAACAAAGAGTGTGTGATGAGGGGGAAAGGGATGTGAGAAATATGGTTCGGTATGAGGATACCTTCATCTTTGATGGTTCCAGCCACTCCACTAACCACGGCCTCGGCAATAGGTGTCCCAATAATGGTGAGCACATCTCCTCAAGGCCTGACCCCCTCTGGTTAGTCCCTTCTGCCTACGGTTGTGCACCACCTTGTCCTGCAAGAGAGAGGGAAGTGTGTCAGTGCATGTTGTGCAATCTGTTTGGCTAATGTGGCTGTCATGGTTGACGAGCTGGCAGCATGTGCAAGCTATGAGATTTGAGTGTGAGGCTTGCAGCAGTGCTACGTATGTGAGGTGAAGCATATGAATGTTAGGTACGAGGCTTCATTGATAGAGATTGTTGGTAAGTGAGTGATGGGAGTTTAAGCAGTGTTTTTGTTTACAAATCCCTCCATGGCCTTGCCCCTCCCCATTTCTGTAATCTCCTCCAGCCCCACATCCCTCCAAAATACCTGCACTCCTCTAATTCTGGCCTCTTGTGCATGCTTGATTTTAATCGCTCCACCATTGGTGGCCCCGCCTTCAATTGCCTAGGCTCCAAGCTCTGGCATACCCTCCCTACACCTCTCTGCCTCTCCACCTCATTTTCGTCCTTTAACAAACTCCTTAAAACCTACCTGTTAGTCCAAGCTTTTGGTCATCTGACCCAATATTTCCTTTTGTGGCTTGGTGTCATACTTTGTTTCATAATGCTCCTGTAAACCGCCTTGAGACATTTATTACGTTAAAGCGCTATATAAATATAAGTTGCTGTTGTGTCTGAGGTGAGTGATGCAGTTGGTAGGACATGACACTTGAAGATGCATTCACTGACCTTGACCAGTTGAGGTCATTGAACCACTTGTGGCACTGCATCCAGGTCCTTGGAGTCGACTCCTGGCATTGATCTTCACAGCTATCTGCTTCCATTGCCTTCTCATTGTGTGGCTGGAGGGCTTCCTGGCCCCCTGTGCATATAAGACATCTCGTTCCCATCTCCTCCATGAAGGCCTCTAATGCAGTGACTGAAAATCTTGGAGCCTGCTCTGTTCTGCCATTACTCACTATTTTCTTCAACTGTGACTCCCAGCACCTGCTCCACATACAATGCACACCCACACCCATTCCAGGGGTCCAATGGAGATATGTGTGGAATTTCCCAGTCTGTGATGCAACAAGGAGGTCACCAAGGCCATGTTCAGGAGGGTAGACAACCATGTATGCTTCCACACGGACCCACACAGTCAAGTTGAGAGGGCTATAATGAATAAAAACAAGAAATGCTGGAAATACTCAGCAGGTCTGGCAGCATCTGTGGAGAGAGAAGCAGAGTTAACGTTTCAGGTCAGTGACCCTTCTTCAGAACTGGCAAATGTTAGAAATGTAATAGGTTTTAAGCAAATATAGTGGCGGTGGGGCAAGAGATAACAAAAGCGAAGGCGTTGATAGGACAGGGTCACTGAGAATAACTGACCAGAAGGTAATGGAACGAAGGCAAACAGTATGTTAATAGTGTGGTGAAAGACAAAACATTAGTGCAGAGAGGGTGTTAATTGACAGAAAAATGAACAGCCCTGGCCCAAAGTACAAACATGAAAAAAAGGGTATGCACATGTTAAAAAAATGAGTGATGAAACAATCTAAAAGAAAAAAGTAAAAATAACAAAAATAAAATAAAGAGGGGGGCCCATCATGCTCTGAAATTATTAAACTCAATGTTCAGTCCTACAGGCTGTAGTGTGCCTAATCGGTAAATGAGATGCTGTTCGTTGATGTTCACTGGAACACTGCAGCAAGCCCAGGAAAGATGTGTGGGCAAGAGAGCAGGTGGGTGTGTTGAAATGGCAAGGAACTGGAAGCTCAGAGTCTTGCTTTCGGACTGAACGGAGATGTTCCGCAAAGCGGTCACGCAATCTGCCTTTGGTCTCCCCAATATAGAGGAGACCACATTGTGAGTAGTGAATACAGTATACTAAGTTGAAAGAAGTACAAGTAAATCACTGCTTCACCTGAAAGGAGTGTTTGGGGCCTTGGATAGTGAGGAGAGAGGAGGTAAAAGGCAGGTGTTCAGGTGTTACACCTCCTGTGATTGCATGGGAAGGTGCCATGGGAAGGGGATGAGGTGTTGGGGGTAATGGAGTGGACCAGGTGTCATGGAGCGAATGATCTCTTCGGAATGCCGACGGGAGTGGTGGGAGGGGAAGGGAAGATGCGTTTAGTAGTGGTATCACGCTGGACATGGTGGAAATGGCGGAGGATGATCCTTTTGCTTTTATTATAAGCTGATAAGAATTCTTAATTAATTGTCAAATTTAACAGTCCCAGAATGACAATATCAAGCATTTATTTATTATCCAAATGAAGAGTGCAGGAGGGCATGCCTGGAGCAGCACCAGACATACCTCAAAATGAGTTGTCAACATGCTGAAGCTACACCAAAGGACTATGTGCATGCCAAACAGTGGAAGCAGCGTGATACGACAGATCTAAGTGATCCCACAACGGATCAGTTCTAAGCTCTGCTTATACACTTCACTTAGCAATTTCCCATCAAAAGAGAGGTTTTGGTGAGCATATCTGTATTGCAGCATTTGTATATATTTCATTGAAGTCTTCCTTCATTGCAGATGTCACTAAAGATCTTGCTGCAAATATTTTTGGTGGAACTGATTAAATCGGAGCCAGTACATTTTCTGAAGAGCAAATTGGGCAGAAGTCTTTTAAGCCAATGCTGCATCCAGCCATGAATGGTGGCGGACAATTCAACAACTGACAGGAAGAGGAAGCTCCAAAAATATTCCCATCCTCAATGATGGAAAAGCCCAGTGCATCAGTGCAAAAGACAAGACTGATGTATTTGCAACAATCTTCAGCCAGAAGTGCCATGTTGATGATCCATCTCGGCCTCCTCCTGAGGTCCCCAGCATCACAGATGCCAGTCTTCAGCCAATCCAATTCACTCCACGTGATATCAAGAAATGGCTGAAGGCACTGGATACTGCAAAGTCTATGGGCCCTGACGATATTCGGGCAATAGTACTGAAGACTTGTGCTCCAGAACTTGCCGCGCCCCTAGCCAAGCTGTTCCAGTACAGCTACAACTTTGGCATCTACCCAGCAATGTGGAAAATTGCCCAGATGTGTTCTGTACATAAAAAGCAGGACAAATCCAACCCGGCCAATTACTGCCCCATCAGTCTACTCTTGATCAACATTAAAGTGATGGAAGGTGGCAACTTATTCAGCAATAACCTACTCAGTGACACTCAGCTTGGCTTCCGCCAGGGCCACTCAGCTCCGGACCTCAGTCTAAACATGGACAAAACAGCTGAATTCCAGCGGTGAAGTGAGAGTGACTGCCCTTGACATCAAGGCAGTATTTGACCGAGTATGGCATCAAGGAGCCCTAGTAAAACTGGAGTCAATGGGAATCAGGGTTGGAGTCATACCTAGCGCAAAGGAAGATGTTTGTGGTTGTTGGAGGCCAATCATCTCCATTGCAGGACATCACTGCAGGAGTTCATCAGGGTAGTGTCCTAGGCCCAACCATTTTCAGCAGCTTCATCAATGACCTTCCCTCCATCATAAGTTCAGAAGTGGGGATGTTTGCTGTTGAATATACGATGTTCAGCACCAATTGCAATGCCTCAAATACTGAAGCAGTCTGCGTCCATATGCAGCAAGATCTGAACAACATTCAGGCTTGGGCTGACAAGTGGCAAGTAACATTTGTGGCAATGACCATCTCAAACAAGAGAGAATCTAATCATCTCCCCTTGACATTCAATGGCATTACCATCACTGAATCCCCCACTATCAACATCCTGGGGGCGGGGGGGAGGTGGGGGAGAGGGGTGGTGGGTGGGGGGTTACCATTGACCAGAAACTGAACTGGACCAGCCACATAAAATATTGTGGCAGGTCAGAGGCTGGGAATTCTGTGGTGAGTAACTTACCTCCTGACTCCCCAAAGCCTATCCACAATCTACAAGGCACATGTCAGGAGTGTGATGGAATACTCTCCACTTGCCTGGATGGGTGCAGCTCCAACAAAACTCAAGAAGCTCGACACCATCCAGGACAAAGCAGCCCACTTGATTGGCACCCCATCCACAACCTTAAACATTCACTTTCTTCACCACCGATGCACAGTGGCAGCAGTGTGTACCGTATACAAGATGCACTTCAGCGACTCACCAAGGATCCTTAGACAGTACCTTCCAATCCCAAGATCTCTAACACCTCGAAAGACAAGGAGAGCAGATGCATGGGAACACCACCACCCGCAAGTTCACCTCCAAGCCACACACCATCCTGACTTGGAACTATATCACTGTTGCTTCACGGTCGCTGGGTCAAAATCCTGGAACTCCCTTCCTAACGGCCTGTTGGTGTACCTACACCACATGGACTGCAGCGGTTCAAGAAGGTGGCTCTTTCTGGAGACTCATACTCTGCTGAGATTCTTACATGAACTTAACAGGAAGGAACAAGTGGGTAGCAGGACACGTATTTATTTATTTATTTTATTGATTTAGAGATACAGCACTGAAACAGGCCCTTCGGCCCACCGAGTCTGTGCTGACCAACAACCACCCATTTATACTAATTGTACATTAATCCCATATTCCCTACCACATCCCCACCATTCTCCTACCATCTACCTACACTAGGGGCAATTTACAATGGCCAATTTACCTATCTACCTGCAAGTCTTTGGCTGTGGGAGGAAACCGGAGCACCTGGCGGAAACCCCACGCCGATTATGCGGCAGATTTTGGTCTGGGCCTGCTACTGGGACTGTGCTGCTACTGCGTGCCTGAACAAAGAAGCCCGAATATTGATGGAAATTGGTTGTGGCCTTGCCAGCATAAAATGGTGTTGAATTTACATATTTAAAGGGCCTAACAATGTAGGCATGCGCCTGGGGTACCTAAAAAAAAAAGAAAATCCTCACAAATTTAGCAATGAGACCAATGTTTGCACAGATTAAGTGCAGGCCATCTCAATGCTATATCAGTATACTTTGTGCCATTTCGCTCCCAAAAAACAGGTACAATGCATACTAATTTCTACCCTTACATTTCTCATTCTTATCACCACAGAAGCTAGAAGCAAGAAAGATTCTGCAGAGAGAAGGAACGAGTATTAAAACCTTCAATAGCTGGCCCATTCCATCTGGAACCCCATCAATGTCCAGACGGGTGAATTTACGGTGAAATAAACAGTCAAGATGAGGATGAGATTGATATTGATGAGGAAGGTAGTTCAATGTTCATTAAGAAGTCGAAGGATCGTGTATTGAATGTGGAGCATGATGTGGCTGAACGGAGGCTAGGCAGATGTCAGACCCTGTCTATTGAACATTCAAACAATGGTCTCAGGGCTCCTGCCATGTAAAGACATGCTTGAAGAGCATCAGAAACCTGTGAAGATGCTGCAAAGACTCTCTGATGATGTGCAGCAGATGATAGGGAGAGTAGCAGAATCCAGTGGCCTTTTTTGTGCCAGGAACAGAGAGGACTTGTCTATAATGAGGAGAACTGTATCTAGAAATAAAAAGCTGGTATCAGTAAAAGGGATCATAAAGTAGTCAGATTATTGTAAAAAGAAATCTGACTGACTGATGTCTTCTCCTATGGAAACCTGGCGTTCTTACCTGGCCTGGCCTATATGTGATTTCAAAACCACAACAGTATGGTTGATTCTTAACTAGCAAGCCATTCAGTTGCATCAAACAGAAGAAGGTTCACTACCACCTTCTCAGGGCAACTTGTGAATGGGTAATAAATGCCAACCTTGCCTGCAATGCCCACATTCTGAGAATGAAAAGCAGTATGGAACGTGTGAAAGTTCCAGGAATAGCTGGAGATATTCCACAGAACACAGAGGCTTCCTGACACATAGGTTCACGGATAGATTGAGTAATGATCTTCTAGGGCTATACATCCTGATGATTGGGTATCTACAAGAGGGTCTAGATCTTCTGTAATGGAACATAGGAACACAGGAGCAGGAGCAGGCCATTCAACTTATTGAGCCTGCTCCGCCATTCAATACGGTCATGGGAAAAATGCCTTTTTCCCACACTATCCCCATATCCCTTTATGTCATTGGTATTTAGAAATCTGTCAATCTCTGCTTTAAACATACTCAATGGCTGAGCTTCCAGAGCCCTCTGGGGTAGAGAATTCCAAAGATTCACAATTCTCTGAGTAAAGAAATTTCTCCTCATCTCTATCCGAAGTGGTTTCCCCTTATTTTGAAATTGTTCTAGACTGGTTCTAGACTCCCCAAACAGGGGAAACGTCTTAGTTGCATCTACCCTGTCTATCCCTTTAAGCATCTACCCTGTCTATCCCTTTAAATAAGGTTTCAATGAGATCACCCCTCATTCTTCGAAACTCTAGAGAATACTGGCCCAGTTTCCCCAATCTCTCTTCATAGGACAAGCCCGCCATCCCAGGAACAAGTCTGGTGAACCTTCGTTGCATTCCCTCTATGGCAGTGATATCCTTCCGAGGGTAAGGGGATGAAAACTGCACATAGTACTCCAGGTGAAGTCTAACCAAGGTTCTATACAACTGAAGCAAGACTTCACTACTCCTGTACTCAAATCCTCTTGCGATAAAGGCTAACATACCATTAGTCTTCCTAATTGCTTGCTGCACCTGCATGTTAGCTTTCAGTGACTTAATCACAAGGACACCCAGGTCCCTTTGTACATCTACACTTTCTAATCTCGGACTATTTAAGAAATATTCTGCACCTCTGTTCCACCTACCAAAATGGATAACCTCACATTTTTCCACATTATATTCCATCTGCCACGTTCTTGCCCACTCATCTAAGTCTGTCCAAATCCCCTTGAAGCCGCTTTGCATCTTCCTCACAACAACATTCCCACCTAGTTTTGTGCCATCTGCAAACTTGGAAATGTTACATTTGGTCCCTACATCCAAATCATTGACATATATTGTGAACAGCTGGGGCCCAAATACTAGTCACAGCCTGCCAATGCGAGAATGACCTGTTTATTCCTACTCTGTTTTCTGCCTGTTAACCAATCCTTGATCCCTGCCAGTATATTACCTCCTATCCCATGTGCTTTAATTTTGCTTACCAACCTCCTGTGGGGGACTTTATCAAAAGCCTTCTGAAAATTCAAGTATACTACGTCCACCAACTCCTGTTTATCAGTTCTGTTCGTAACATCCTCAAAAAACTCCAAGGTTCGTCAAACATGATTTCCCATTCATAAATCCATGTTGACTATGCCCAATCAGATCATTATTATCCATGTGTCCATTTATCACATGCTTTAGAATAGATTTTAGCATTTTCCCAACGACTGATGTAAGGCTAACCGGTCTGTAGTTCCCTGTTTTCTCTCTCCCTCCCTTCTTAAATAGTGGGGTGACATTTTCTACCTTCCAATATATAGAAACCATTCCAGAATCTATAGAATTTTGGAAGGTGATCACAAATGCATCCACTATCTCCATAGCTACCTCTTTTAACACTCTGGGATGTAGAATATCAGGTCCTGGGGACTTGTTAACCTTCAGTCCCATTAATTGCTCCAATACACCCTTCTTACTAATACTAATTTCCTTCAATTCCTCATTCTCCCTAATCCGTTCAATATCTAATTCTGGGAGATTTCTTGTATCTTCCTCAGTGAAGACAGACACAAAGTAATCATTTAGCTTCTCTGCCATTTTTTTTTATTCCCCTTTATAAATTCTCCTGACTCTGCTATCTTATAAGCCTGACTCTCCAGGTTCCTTGCTATTCCTCTTCCAACAGATACCTCTTAAACAGAGGAATCTCCATGGGGAAAAATCTACTAAAAAAATATAGCCTGCAAGGATTGAAACACTGGGGGGTGGGGAGGGGGCTTTATTGTTTAGTACCAACCTCTGCTCATACTGAAATCCAGAAATCACTAGATTGATGTTTGTAGCTACACTGTCACAGCAAAAGGGCTCAAATCAATAAGACAGTAACAATAGAGCAGTAAATGAAGAATCAATGAACAAACTGACTCTTGGTCTAAATATTTCAATCTGGGTTATTTTAAAAATGCTTCTTCATTTATTCAATATCAATATAAAGTAATGAGAGTATTTTTTCAGTACTGCATTTCATGCAAATGATGTGCTGTACAGCACTTGTGTTTCCAACCTGACTGATGAGGGAAACCTCAAGTATTCAGAATCTGCATAAAGCACAGTAGAACTGCCTGGGTCACCCCAGTGCCAGCGCAAAGCAACACTTGGATTATTTACACTTGTTCAAAATGAATTTGCATCAATGAGCTGCTCTTTCAGAAAATCCAAAAACTAATCCTGTGCTGTGATAAGACTCCAGGAGTGACAACACATCATTGATAAGAACAGATATGGATAGAGATTAACTATTTGAGAGCTTGTCTACACTATCTGTTTAATTTGCAGCTCGAATACAGCACGCTAACAACTGACAGGAATCAGCCAAAGCCAGAATCAAATGACCTGTACACTGAAGAAAAACACCACCCGGAGCTGCTGAATCTCATTTTGAAAGTTATGCTTAAGACCAATATTTACAAATGAGAGTTAAGTAAGATGAACAATAGGAGCAGTGCTTATAAGTATTGGAAAGAAGCAAAGTTCAAAATATAATGTCATATAAAAATTGAAAAGAAGTAGCAGTAGTTTGAGCAGAACGGACTACATTATTTTAAATACCACATACCAAATCGTTATTTACATATGTAAACATAATAGATGAAGTACACTCCATCTGAAAATATTCAATAATATCCTGAGTAATTACCTTCATTAAAATGAAATTTAAAAAATCCATGCACAAACAACTTTTACTTAAATTATTTTCAGAGTACCTGAAGTCTTGTGTCCAGATCCAATGGTGAAACCTATTATTTTTTATTTTACAGTTCAAGCAGCCGGGATATTGAACTTACAGCCACAGCTGTGCACTACTGGCGCTCATCTTAACTACTGGCTCCTTCTCCAAGTCTTTTTACTAAAATGTTCCTGCTATATATAACCATCTCAGTGAGGCAGTCTGTAGATACGCTTGTCAGAACATCCCTGGAGTTGCAATGTTTGAAACCACTAGCTCGAAGTTGTCCAGCAGAAGTACTACTTGCTGTGAACTGCTCGCATTCAAAATATTTTTTAACCTGTGCAGACTAACTGGCTGCAAGCAAAACACCTAGAGTAAGAGCATGCTCAGTTGAGGCTGGTACAGAGACAGGTTAAACAAGAAAAAAAACATGTGATGGTTGTTAACTCCCATTATTTCCTTCAGGTTTCATTTGAGCAGTTCAAAGCTTTAAATATTTAAGTAAAAATAATTAAGAGTGCTTTTTCATTGCATGCTCATAGCACCCTTCAAAATGGATTTGAAGGTTTTTTTAAAATTCATTTTGAGCAAGGGCAGGATTTCTTGCCCATCCTTAGTTGCCCTTGAGAAGGTGGTGGTGAGCTTTCTTCTTGAACCACCACAGTGCATATGGTGAAGTTGATCCCGCAATGCTGTCAGGCTGGGAGTTGCAGGATTTTGACCTAGTGATGATTAAAGAATGATGATATATGTCGGAGTCTGGACGACGTGTGTTTTAGAGGGGGATATTGAAGGTGATGTTGTTCCCATGCGCCTAGTATCCTTGTCCTTCTAGGCAGTCAAGGGTTTGGGAGGTGCACTTATTTGCTTGAAAAACTTAAAATGTGCCAAGTATAAAATGTTCTAAAACAGGTTTGCTTGTAACATATTACTGACAGAAAGTTTGTATTTTTAAAGCAACAACTGTTTGCTTGTAATACAAAGTTTTACTGCAATCCATCCTATAATGAAAGAACCACAAGTATCAAATATGGGTCTGCAAATGGAAATCTAAATTTATTATATTTAATTGGCACATCCTTGTGATGCTGAAACAACAACTTCCTCAGTCACTTGTTTAAATAACACCGCAGCAAAACAAAACATAAAAACTGTGCAGAGGTTGACCCTAATGCAATGTGATGTTAAGCCAAAATTTAATCACTTCTGTTTTTTTTATATTTTAACTGTGTGTAATGCTGATTATTCCTTCATTCTCTCCAGGTGGAGTTTGCATACCACAAATCCCAACTAATTGACATTGCTGATCAAATTATTGGATTGGACTGATTGGGAGGCACCCGCAGCTACGTAAACAAGTTTAGCTAACGAATCTCACCATCTTTTCAAAAGGAAATTGTTCGAGGAAAAAATATTGCAATTAACTTTGACATCCTTTGTGCCTTGTCTGTCTATTTAGAGAGAAAAATAACATTTCTACAAGAATTAAGTCCTGATGACATCACTTGGGATCTGACTTAATGAGGCAGCTCACCTAACAAAGGTAATTAGGGTAGCGCGATGACTAAATCGTCCTGAATTAATGGCTATATCGACTGACAGTAACTCAACTCACTCGTGCTGTTAGCAGAGTAAACATTTCAGGAGCATTTTCCCAGTGATGTTATCAATATCCACTGGATATACAAAACATTCAAAAATATCACCTGAATAAATTCTCCCTCTGAAAATGAATGAAAATTAAACACATATTTGAGCTGTTGATTCTCAAAAGGGGTTCTAATACTGAAGCTTCTCCTTTGTTAGGTGGTGCATGAAAAATCAAAAATTATTGCCCTTAAGCGTTCTAATGAAGGCAGATAGTGAAATACAAGTAGATCACCAGCTAAAAATAGAGCTCAGCATAAATGTTTGGGAAAGTATTCTTCAATATTCAAATGTTGCTGTTTCCATTATCACTGTATGGTTATATCATGTCTTGTCTCATTGAGAATAGCACCTGAATAAAAAAAATTGCCTGAGGAAATCCAATGTTACAAAAGAATAAAAATGATATTTTTGTGTTTCTAACTATTCAGTTTGCAATTGCAGGTGGTTTTACTGATCAGAAATGTTAATTCATTTGGCTATTAGCTCAACACTAGGCAGGCAAGGAAAGGGCTGTTGTACAGAATTGGTCAATATTGCTATTGAGTTCGCCCAGCAGTACAGGAGTAATAAAGCTCTTTGATAGTCAGTACTTTACATGCTTTGCAAATTTGATCTGTACTTAATGTTCTCCTATTTCTCAACTACATGCTGCCCCTTGGTGACATCATCCTAAAGCAAAGCATTAGTTTTCACATGGGCATTGACAGCACCCAGCTCTACTTCATAACTACCTCTCTCAGCTCCTCCACTGTTGCTAAATTATCAGACTGCTTATCTGACATCCAGTACTGGATGAGCAGAAATTTCCTCCATTTAAATATTGGGGAAGAATTAATCCATTGTTTTCAGTCCCCGCTCAAAACTCCATTCCCTAGCTACTGACTCCATTTCTCTCCCTGGCATCAATCTGAGATAAAACCAGTCTGTTTGCATATTTGACCTCAAGATGAGCTTCCAACCACAGATTCGCACCATCACTAAGACCACCTATTTTCATCTGTGTAACATCACCCGACTTCACTTCTGTCCAGTGTACAGTATCTGCTGCTGAAACTCTCATTCATGTCTTTGTTACCTAGATTTGACTATTCCAATGCATTGCTGGCTGGTCTCCCATATTCCAACCTCTGTAAACTTGAAGTCATTCAAAACTCTGTTGCCCATGTCTGAACTGGCTCCAAGTCTCGTTCAACTATAACCCCTGTGCTCGCTGACCTAAGTTGGCACCCGCACAAAGAAATAAATAAGTACGATCTGATAGCCATTACAGAGACAATGGCTGCAGGATGGCTTAGATCGGAATCTGAATATTGAAGGGTACATGACATTTAGGAAGGACAGGAAGCTTGGAAAAGGTGGATGGGTGGCTCTGTTAATTAATGATGCTATTAGCACAATAGAGAGGGATGACCTAAGTTCAGGAAACCAGGATGTAGAAGCAGTTTGGGTCGAGATGAGAAATGATAAAGGCAAGAAGTCACTTGTGGGAGTGGTGTACTGGCCCCCTAACAGTAACCACATGGTAGGACGGGTATAAAGGAATAAATAATGGGTGCTTGCCAGAAAGATACGGCGATAATCATGGGGGATTTTAATCTACATATAGACTGGAAAAATCAGATGGGCAAAGTTGGCCTAGATGTGAAGTTCATAGAATGTTTTTTGGATAGTTTCTTAGAACAGCACTTTCTCGAGCCAACCAGCGAGCAGGCTATACTAGACCTGGTATTGTACAACGAGATAGGATTAATCAATGACCTCATCGTCTAGGCGCTCCTAGGCAGCAGTGATCATAATGTGATTGCATTTTACATTCAGTTTGAGGGAGAGACGAGTGGGTCTCAGACTAGTATTTTAAACTTAAATAAGGGCAATTATGAGGGCATGAAAGCAGAACTAGCTAAAGTGAACTGGAAAAGTAGGGTAAGGGATAGGTCAATAGAGATGCAGTGGCAGACATTTAAGGGGATATTTCAGAATGCACAAAATAGACACATTCCAACAAGAAAGAAAAATTCCAAGGGGAGGACCCACTATCCGTGGTTAACTGGAAAAGTTAAAGATAGAATCAAACTTAAACAAAAAGCATATAATTCTGCAAAGATGGGAGGCAGGTCAGAAGATTGAACAGAATATAAAAACAGCAAAGAATGACTAAAAAATTAATAAGGAGGGAAAAATAAGAGTACTAGAGAAAGCTGGCGAGAAATATAAAAACAGATAGGACGAGCTTCTATAGATATTTTAAAAAGAAAAGAGTTAACAAAGTGAGTGTTGCTCCTATAGAAAGTGATTTGGGGAATTAATAATGGAAAATAAGGAGATGGCAGATGAATTGGAACAGGTATTTTGTATCGGTCTTAAGTAACATCCCAGAAATAGCTGTAAATCAGGAAATGGAAAGGAGGGAGAAACTCAAGCAAATTACAATCATCAGGGAAGTGGTACTGAACAAATTGTTGGAGCTGCAGGCTGACAAGTCCCCGGGTCCTGATGGACTTCATCCTAGGGTCTTAAAAGAAGTGGCTAGTGAAATAGTTGATTTATTGGTTTTGATTTTCCAAAATTCTCTAGATTTGGGGAAGGTTCCATTAGATTGGAAAATAGCAAATGTAACACCTTCATTCAAAAAGGGAGGGAGACAGTAATTAGGAAACTACAGTCCAGTTAGCTCAACATCTGTCAGAGGGAACATGTTAGAAGCTATTGTTAAAAACATTATAGCAGGCACTCAGAAAAATTCAAGGTAATCAGGCAGAGTGAAATGCTGCGTTTGTTGACAATGCAACCACTAGGTGGTGCAGTACTAGCACTTGCGCAAATGCAGCCTCTTCCACTGAAAAGCCACTGTCTGCCACGTTCAGGCAGTTGCCAGGATTAAAGATGGCGCTGCTCAAGTTATCACAGGAAAATAAGACAGAACTCTGGTATGATACTGCCATTAAAATTTGGAATGTAGAGTAACTTTCTATGGGAAAATAAAATCAACATTTACACTGTGAAGTTTCTGGAGGAAATAACAGTGAATTTCTGCCCCAGCAGCCCCATTCCACAATCTCCCATTCTCCCAATCCATACATTCATACTCGCTACAGCCTCACCGTTTCCCCACCCGCCCCCAGCCACCCGCTCCAGACCTCGCCATTGTTCCCCATTCCTCGCTTTCTGCTCCTCGCTTACCCCCCCACTGGCCAACCCATTCTCCGGCCGCTCACTCCCCACTTCCCTCCCCGTCACCCCGCCATCCCGCCCTCCGGCCGTTCGCTCCTCGCTACCAGCCCCCCCACCCCCTGCAGCCACTAGCTTTAGGCCGCGCCACCTCCCTCCTTTTGGCCATTCGCTCCCACATTCGATCGTTTCCCACTTCGCTGCCCTAAGTAGTGAGGTGGGCAGCGAGGGGTGACAGGGTGATGTTGGAGTGAGTGGCTGAGAGGAGGGAAAGCGGCATGGCCTAGAGCTAGCGGCTGGAGGTGGGGGGGGGGGGGGGGGAGAAGTGGAGAGCGAGGTGCTGGGGAGGGGCTGGGGGTTGTGGTAAGCGGGGAGCGAGTGGCCACAGAGTGGGGTGAGGGGTGGGGGGGAGTGGGGAGTGAGCAGCCGGAGAGCGGGGGGAAGTGGCAGGTCGGCAGGAGGGGGGAGAGGAGGAAAGCGTCGAGGCCTGGTATAAGTGGCCGAGGGGGCTGAGCGGCCAGTGGGGCGGAAGACAGTAGCTGAGTGGGGGGGAGGGAGTACCTGATGCATGTGCCAAATAGTCATGGCAAGACGTGGGCTGCAGATGCGTAGCATCTCACTGAGTGCAGGAGAGCATTTACGCAGCTTGGAGCATTTTGATGATGTCAGCGGGTTGCTGCATTGTCAGGAGTCACTTTGTTTGTGAAAGGAAAATAACGTTTAATCAATTTATTGGAGTTCTTTGAAGAAGTAACATGTGCTGGGGATAAAGGGGAACCGGCGGATGTACTGTACTTAGATTTGCAGAAGGCATTTGATAAGGTTATAGATTCTTGATAAGCAAGGGGGTGAAAGGTTATTGGGGGTAGGCGGGAATGTGGAGTTGAGGTTACAATCAGAACAACCATGATCTTGTTGAATGGCAGAGCAGGCTCGAAGGGCCGAGTGGCCTACTCCTGCTCCTAATTCGTATGTTCGTAAGTCAAGTAACATCTTGATTTTAAAATTCCCATCCTTGTTTTCATATCCCTCCATGGACTCACCCCTCCCTATCTCTGTAATCTCCTCTAGCTCCACAATCCTCTGAGCTATATGTGCTCATTTAATTTTGGCCTTTTGAGCATCCCTGATTTAAATCATGCCACTGTTGGCAGCCGTGCCTTCAGTTGCTTAGGTGCTAAGCTCTGAAATACCCACCCTACACCTTTCCTTCTCTCCATCTCTCTTTCCTTCTTTAAGACACTCCTTAAAATCTACCTCTTTGACCAAACGTTTGGCCATCTGACCCAATATCTCCTTTTGTGGCTGTGTCATATTTTATAATGCTCCTCTGAAGTGCCTTGGGACATTTTATTATGTTAAAGGTGCTATATAAATATAAGTTGTTATTGTTGTTGACATTTTCACCAATTTATGCCAATTATCATTTAATTCTTGATCTCAACATCCATTGTTTTTAGCAAAATTGCCCGCAGTCACAATTTTGCTAACTTTTTATTGATGCTACACTATTATTTCAATGTGCGAGGTATTGAAGAGAGAGAATTTTCCTCCCGAGTGAATCAATAATGTAAAATGAATAAATCTTCAATAAACTTAGTATTGATTATAGTGGCATTGTTTTTCTTCCTGGTAAAATTTGGTAACCATGTAAATATAGTCAAAACTCATTAAATAACTTATTTTCTATTGTCAATTTCTACAATATTGTGGCCTTTTTATGCAAGATTTCCAATTCGCATCAAATTCAGGTCAATTTTATGCTGCCCATTTACATCATTTTACAATTAAATTGAGATTGTCCAGACAGACATATTCTACATGGGACCATTAGACCTGGAATTTATGCTCAGGCTAAATCCTGAGTGTCAAAATGGCAAATGCAACTGTTAGTAGGCAAGATTTAACACAGCTTAATGGGGCCACAGAGCTTCAGGTGTGCAACAAGAAGTTTGCTTACTTGACACACTTCTGTGAGGACTGAAGGTAGGCCCAGAGGCCCTCGGGTTCACAAATTAAGGTGTAGATGTGATTCTGCATGAAGTCAGGCAGAGAAGGGAGGCACTAAAGGAGCAATGGCAGCCCACAGTAGCAGTGGCGGAGGTGGCCAGGGTGAGTTGTGCCAACTCAAATGCCACCTCATAGCAATTCAATGCTGGAAAAAGTTTAATAACCTTATCAAGTGGCAAGGTAGAGGAACTAGCCACAGATTCCAAACATGTCAGTCACTTACAGTGACCTCCCCTTACACTCTGTTAAAATATTTGAATTGCTTATTGTCAATGCTTCTGAGGCTGTGCAGTGCTCTTTACATACCAAGCATTCACCTGGATGTGTTCCTTCACTCACAGCCTTTATATGAAATGCATGGATGTGGGCAGGGTTTTTAATGAGTTTTTCGTCTCTGTCTTTCACAAAGGAGAGGGATGATGCAGACATTGTAGTTAAAGAGGAGGAGTGTGAAATATTAGATACGATTAGCATAATGAGAGAGGAAGTACTAGAGGGTCTGACATCCTTGAAAGTGGATAAATTGCGAGGGCCAGATGGATTGTATCCCAGGTTGTTAAAGGAAGCCAGGGAGGAAATAGCAGATGCTCTGAGGATCATCTTCAAATCCTCACTAGATACAGGAGAGGTGCCAGAAGATTGGAGGTCAGCGAACGTTATACCATTGTTTAAAAAGGGTGCGAGGAATAGGCCAAATAATTATTGGCTGGTCAGTCTGACCTCAGTGGTGGGTAAATTATTAGAATCAATTCTGAGACACAGGATAAACTGTCACTTAGAAAGGTACAGATTAATCAGGGATAGTCAGCATGGATTTGTTAAGGGAAGGTCGTGTCTTACTAACTTGATTAAATTTTTTGAGGAAGTAACAAAAAGGATTGATGAGGGTAGTGCAGTGGATGTGGTCCACATGGATTTTATTAAGGCATTTGACAAGGCCCCACATGGCAGACAGGTCAGTAAAAAGAAAGCCCATGGGATACAAGGAAATGTGGCAGGTTGGATCCAAAATTGGCTCAGGGACAGGAAACAATGGGTAGTAGGCGACGGATTATTTCCGAATGGAAAGCCGTTTCCAGTGGCGTTCCACAGGACTCAGTGTTGGGTCCTTTGCTGTTTGTAGAATATATTAATGATTTGGACTTAAATGGGGGAGGCATGTTTGGGAAATTTGCTGATGACACAATAATTGGCCGCATAGTTGATAGTGAAGAGGATAGCTGGAGACTCCAGAATGATATCAATGGTTTGGTGGAGTGAGTGGAAAAGTGGCAAATGGAATTCAATCTGGAGAAGTGTGAGGTAATGCATTTTGGGAGGGCAAACAAAGCAAGGAATACACAACAAACAGGAGGATATTGAGAGGGGTAGAAGAAGTGAGAGACCTTGGAGTGTGTGTCCACAAGTCCCTGAAGGTGACAGGACAGGTAGATAAAGTGATGAAGAAGGCATATGGAATGCTTTCCTTTATTGGCTGAGGTATAGAATACAAAAACAGGGATGTAATGCTGGAACTGTATAAAACGCTGGTTATGACACAGCTGGAATATTGCGTACAGTTCTGGTCACCACATTACAGGAAGGACATAATTGTTCTGGAGAGAGTACAGAGGAGATTTACAAACATGTTGCCAGGGCTGGAAAGTTGCAGCTATGAGGAAAGATTGGATAGGCTTGGGTTATTTTCCTTAGAACAGAGGAGGCTGAGGGGTGACTTAATAGAGGTGTACAAAATTATGAGGGACCTAAATAGAGTAGACAGGAAGGACCTGGTTCCCCTAGTGGAGAAGTCAATTACCATGGGGCACAGATTTAAGAAGGATTTAAGAAGGGACATGAAGAAAAACATTTTCACCCAGAGGGTGATGTGTGTCTGGAATTCACTGCCGGGAACAGTGGTGGAGGCAGAAACCCTCAACTCATTTAAAAGGTACCTGGACATGCACCTGAAACAGGCTGGACAGGCTGTAACCTGCAAGGCTATGGACCAGGTGCTGGAAAGCAGGATTAGATTGGGCGGCTAGTTTTATTGGCCGGCGCAGACATGATGGGCTGAATTCTGTGCTGTAATTTTTCTATGGTTCTAAATCACTCTGGTAGAAAATGTACATGAAAGATTGGTGCATCCATGTGCCACCCTCCCTTCCCCCACAATTAAGGGTTGCATGCTGATACTTGGGTTTATTGTGTATCTTTTTCTTGCTAAATGACAAGGCAATTTATAACACAATTATGGAGGCCATCCACCACCAGCGCACCATGGCTACAGTGTGTACCAGCTACAAGATGCACTACAGCAACATCCAGGTCTTCTTCAACAGCACCTTCCAAACCCCTGACCTCTACAACCTAGAAGAACAAGGGCAGCAGACACAAGGGAATGCCACCACTTCCAAGTTCCCCACCAAATCACACACCATCCTGGCTTGGGCATATATTGCCATTCATTTATCACCCTGCAGCAAAATCCTGGAACTCCTTAATAGCACTGTGGATGTACTGTACCTTCACCACATGGACTGCCCTGGTTCAAGAAAACAGCTCACTACCACTTTCTCGAGGACAATTAAGGATGGGCAATAAATGACAGCCCTGTTAACTCTGTCCACATCCCAAGAATAAAATAAAGCAAAAGACAACTGCAACAAATAACGATCCCCAGATTTCTTCTCTCTCACCCCTTGTGAGGAAGAAGCTCTCCAGATCCCAGGTTGGCATCCTTCCATCTATGAAAGATGATGGACAAGCAGCAAACAATCCATTTAGGTGGGGTGTCTTCTCTTGGTGCACCTTTGCTGATGGCTGTGAAGACCAATCCTGAGAGGCAGTTTCTGCCACAAGTGCTGCACGTGAAGCTGCCAAGTGATGCTGTGAGTTGTTGTTTTTGACATTGGTGCCTGTTGCCAAGCTGCTGCAGCAACTGGTCATTGTGATAGTGCACACCAGGTCCACAGGGTGTGTCGCCATTTCCCTCTTTCACCAGCGAGTGACTTCCAGGTGCGATAGTCGAAATGTAGGGCCTTCATGTCACGCTTGCAAGCATCCTTGAAGCAGAGCTTTGGGCACCCCACTGGTCATCTTGCCCCGGCTACCTCACCATGCAGAAGGTCCTTGGGTAAGCGATCGTCTTCCATCCTGCGGACATATTCGATCCACCGAAGCCACCTCTGTTTAATTAGTCCAAACATACCTGGGAGCTCTGCCTTTGAGAGGATTGTCGCATTTGTGATTTTGTCCTGCCAGGATATACCCATAATGCATCACAGACAGCGACGATGGAAATTTATTGAGCTTCTTTTCCTGGTAGCTGTAAGTCACCCATGTTTCACAGCCATACAGCAAGGTTCTGAGAACACAGGCCTTATAAACCAGCAGCTTGGTCCTAAGGGTCAGCTTGGTGTCATCCCATGTGCATTTTGCAAGTTGTCCAAAGGTGGTAGCTGCTTTCCCTATGTGTGTCTCCAGCTCTGCATCAAGGGACAGATTGTCTGTCACCGTGGACCCAAGGTAGCAGAATTTGCTAACCACTTCCAGTGAGGTGTTATTTAGTGTAATCAGGGGCGGAAATGCAACACCTTGACCCATGACCACAGTTTTCTGAACGCTTATAATCAAGGAGAACAAGTTACAGGCAAAGGAAAGACTCTTGTGCTGAGGAACAAGTCTCTGCTGCTTCTGGATTTTATGCTGCCATCCAACTTCATCCTCTTTCTATCCTGCAACTGACTCTGTACGCCTCCTGGATCTTCATTCCCATGAAAATATCTCCATCAGTGTGCCCTCCGATACTCTACCCGCACATAGCTTCTGGTTATCACTCGTTACACCTGTCTCTGAACCCGGACAACAGCTTGTTAATGCTCCATACTGATTCCTCCCTACATAAGTCATCATTATTCCAGATCCTAGGGGACAAGTATTATGAGAGGTTTTTCCTTGTAAGGGGTGAGATGAGTAGGTAGGTGGTAGGTACCAACTGCAGGTTTGTCTTGAAGGTCTGCTTCTCTTTTCTCTCATCCCGGCATTCATGTCACTTCTACTACTGAAAGGCACATGTGAATTCTCTTCCTTTGCAATCCATTTTAACCTCTCTTCCTCTTTTCCACGCTAGACATGCTTAAAGAAACAGCAGAGGAAGGAGAAGAAGAACAAGGCCCCTCTGCTTGTGCTCATGCCAGCCCTTCACAGCAGTTGCTGTCACTTGCTATCTTAATCCCATGCATCAGTTGAGAGACAGGGAAATTAGAGAGGGAGTTTGGTGATGCACAGAGCACAAATGAGCAGCAACAGCTGGAAGTGGAAGGTGAGAAGGAGAACCTCGGGGTTGGCTCAGGAGATGTCTCACCTTGACGAAAGAGCCGGGGGAATCAGATCTCTTTTAGAAGGAAGTTGTCTGCAAAACTGGGAAACTGGGAAACTATTCAGACAATGCGCTACAGATACCAGATTGAGAGGAGGATTCTGTTGCCTGTTGATAGTGTTGCACTACTACACTCTGCCCCAGAGCATGTGGCATCTCCGGGGACATCTGTTGCTGAGTCTTTGCCACCCTGCCAGGATAGAAGTTCTAAAGGCTATGGATGCTCAGCCTGCCGACATGTTGCCAGAACACAGAGAGCTTATTCCATTGGCCTCATGGCTGATCTGTACCTCAACTCCATTTGCCCATCCATTTGATCCATATTGCTTGATCCTCCTACCTAAGACAAATCTATCAATCTCAGTCTTGAAAATGTCAATTGACGCAGCAGCCAGTCTTTTGGGTTGTGGCTTCGCGATTTCCACAACATTTTGATGAGAAATTGGGATAGTTTGTGCCCATTTTCTGGCTGCAATGAGTGCCCTTGGAGATCCAAAATGGTATCTATGTCACGGCGCACTCTTGTGGGGTAAATTGCGTGGACGCCATATTGGTGAGGGCATTAGTGTGTGTGCAATAAACATCCAGAAGTTTGCAGATCAGGCAGATCATGATGACAGTCAGCGTGCAATGCTATTTTGATAGTACTGGTGCCATTTTGGAGCTCAACGCATCAGCTAATGCCCCTCTCTTATCCTCACACAGCTATACACATGTTAAGCAGCAGGAAGGAAAGGGATCATCATCTACTTGCAGGGTAGATGTTTGTTGATTTTTTCTGAATGTTGCTATGATTCTACAAGTGTGCTTTTCTCTAGTAGTTTCAAGTCAATAGTCTACAGGGAGTGGCAGGTGCTGAAGGACATTTTGCTGACTTCAAGGCTTCTGCACAAACAAGTTGCTGTCAGACATGGGTGCACTAGTCAGCATTCCCCTTGAAACACAGCACAACTGGGAGAATGAGCAACTGGCTGCGCAGAGCAGGGCAAGCTGCTGAAGGTAGCAGGGGAGGAGGTGGGGGAGAAGGGCTCTCAGCAGGAGGCCAAATCCACCCAGGGTGTTCAGGGAGCAATTCTCTTCCCTGAACCTCAACGAGGAACAGTGTGTGAGATGTCTGCACTTCATTAAAGCTGTTCTCACTGAAATCTGCTACCTGCTGCAGCCACAACTACAACTATAGATCAGGGTGAAGACCACATTGAAGGTGACCATGGCCATGAACATTTATGGGTCTAACTCCTTCCAGGCTGGAGCTGGAGTTATTTGCAACTTCTGACAATTTGCTGTCCACTGCTGTATAAAAATGGTCACTGAGGCTCTCTATTCAATGAAAACCAATTGCATTTCTTTCTCTCTTGCCAGAGAGAAGCAGGTGGTGTGAGCACACGGCATCACTGGGATTGCAGGCTTTTCCATGGTTCAGGGTGCCACTGACTGCACACACATCACATCGTAGGCATCGCATATCAACTCTGCCATATACCGGAACTGAAAGGGATTCCACTCCTTCAACATCCGGTTGGTGCGTGACCATAGGCAGAGAATCATGCAGGTCAATGCCTGGTATCCGAGCAGCATTGATGATACTTTCATTCTGTGGCATCTGCATTTCAGCCACCATGGCAAATCAAAGGGTGGCTACTGGGTGACAAAGACTACCCACTGACCACAAGGCTGATGTCTTCAATGTGCAACCCATACACATGTGTGCAGCATGTTACAATAAAAGCCATGCTGTCACACAAGATGTGATAGAGCAGAGCATTGGCATGTTGAAACAATACTTCTTCTGCCTGGACCGCTCTGGAGGACTCTTGCAGTATGCGACACAGTGGGTGCCAAGATTCGTGGTGGTTTGCTGCAACCTTGTTATCATAAGGATCTACAGGGTGAGCAGCTGAGGAGCATGACAGGAAGGAGCAGGAAGAAGAAGGGAGGATCCAAACTAAACAGCCTCTTTCTGACCTTTCTGTTCATGATGAACTCATCCAAGTTAATACCTGTAACCATTTCTAATTCACAAACAGTCCCACCTTACCCTCCCTATCACTGATCATCACAGTGTCCGCTTGGCCACAATGCAAACATAAAAACCACCACAACATAAACATTCCAAACCAAATTTATAAATGAAATCATTCCATATTGTACACAATGAATCACCCTAGTGCATTCCCTTAGTGTCTGTCTTCGGTGTGCTTTTGCCTGTCCTAATGCTCCTATGCACTGCTACCCCAGTGGCTGCAGCATAGCTGGTGGAATACTGTTGACCTTCAGTGGAGGAGACGGAAGATGACCTTGGAGGGTAACCTCGAGCAGTTTTCTTTTCTAGAGGACCCAGCTTCAGACTGCACCATCTTGGCATGGGTGGCAGCAGTCTGGGTTGGCTGGCTGACAGGCAACAGCAAGCGCACTGGCAGAGTGGAAGTGGAGGGAGGAAGAATGTTGTCTTCCTCAGAGAGAGGACAGCAGGCTTGTGCTCCATGCAGCCAATGCAACACCCTGGGGCAGTGCTTCAGCAATCCTAGTAATCTGTCGCAGGACAGATTGCTCGGCTGCTGTGACACTCTGGAAGTGTCTTTGTATACTATAACCCACTGCCAAGATGGCAACAGTCTGAGCCTGCATGGCAACAAGCTGACCTTGCAAAGACCTCAGTCTAAGCTGCCCCTGCAGCAATCAAATGTTGGGTGACTGATGCTTGTGCTGCAATGGAAGCTGTGACGTTGACAATCAGATGCTACATCATGCTTGGGTCCACAAGTGTGTGAATGGAGTTGGCCTCTATGTTGGAAAGGATGGTCTCCTAGCTCTGCACCAAGCCCTGTGCCAAGTTGGTGCTGCACTCCTCCATGATCCTTCATATTGACCGCAGGCAGTCTTCCCAATGCACCAAGCATTTTGTTATGCATGACCATCAACATTCCTTTATGGGGTGTCCCATTGAAGTGTTCATCTGAGTCCTCTGCAGCAGAACACATGAATGACCTTGCTCTCTGGCAAGCTGGAAACTGCGCTATCCTTGTCCTCTTTGATGTTTCAGCTCTGCCCACAGCCACAACAATTGCCATTCAACATGGTTACTGTCATGGGGGTTAGGACATGCAGCCACGCTGTCCTCCTCTGGTTAGTTCCTGCTGCTTACAGTTGTGCGCTACCTTGCCCTGCAAGAGAGAGGGAAGTTTGCCAGTGAGTGCCATGTAATCTGTTTGGATGATGTGGCAGTCATGGTTGAATAATTGGCTGTGTGTGCAGGCTGTGAGATGTGGGTGTGAGGCTTTTAGCAGTGCTAAGTGTGAAAGGGTGTGGTGGAGCATATGAATGTTTGGTATGAGTCCTGATTGATGGAGATTTTGGTAGGTGAATGATGGGGTTGTGGAGAATTGAGGAATGGCTCAGGCTACTGATGCAGTTGGTAAGATATGGCATTTGAAGATACATTCACTGACCGTGACCATTCTGGTGAGGTTATTAAACTTCTTGCGGCACAGCATCCAGGTCCTCCATATTTGGCTCCTGGTATTGTCCTCCATGGCTATCTGCTCCCGTTGCCTTCTCATTGTGTGTCTGGAGGACCTCTTGGCGTCCTGTGGATGTAGGACAGTTCGCCTACTTCCTCCACCAAGGCCTCCAGTGCATTGTCTGGAAACTTTGGTGTTCACTATCTCTCATGTTGCTCCATTATTCAATGTTTCACAGGTCAGATTCACTTTCCTACATGACTGCCAGCACCTTTTCCAACTCCAGCCACAATCTGCCTTCCCTTTAAGAGGTGCAAGCTAGTTTTAAACGACTTAGGCTAGCTTTAACTGGTGCTAGCCACTCTCGAATTATGGCCCCCTACTGATGCATGCAGCCAATGAACAGTGTGGTGTGCACTGGCTTGATGCTGAAATCATTGAAATGTGTCAGCAGCATGAAGTTGGCGTGTTGTCTGCATCGCAATCGATAGGGACGGGTGAATTGTGCATCATGATCCCCACGAGGTTTTCGGGGGTAGCGAATTCAGCCCATTTTGGGTGAAAAACTGCTTCCTAATTTCTCTCCTGAATGGCCTAGTTCTAATTTTAAGATTAGATCCACTTGTTCTGGATTCCCCCACCGTACTCCTGAAGAAAATAGTTTCTTTATAACTATCATAATCAAAATCCTTTATCATTTTAAACACTTCAATTCGATCATCCCTCAGCCTTTTAAACTCAAGGGAATACAAACCAAGTTTATGCAACCTGCCCTCATAATTTAACATGGTAGAATTTCCCTGAATCTGCACTGTGTGCTCGATCAAGGCCAATAGGTGTGGTGTGAAAAACTGAATGCAATATTCCAGTTGGATAATCAAGGCTCCATTGTGAAGCAAACTTTTTAGATGCATAAATATTTTCTGATTACTGTTTCAAATGAGAGAAAATATCCCACTAAACTGGGCAGGAAGCAACTATAATGGTAAGTCTCTTGTATTCTGGTGATCTGTTATTACCAAAATAATATACGTGGATCATGTCTCTTGTTTTAAATTCTTTTTGAGGTACCTCCAAACTTTTTTAAGCCTAGAAATGACAGTTGGTGATATTAGCTGACAAATACTCAATCTATTACTATGATAATCCTTTCTCTGCTATCATTACCTTTAAATTATAACACTTCCCCATAAATGGTGAAGACATGGCTGTAAATGCATTAGAGGCATCTGCTAATATCATAAACAGTCATTGCTATGCTTTAGACCCAAAATGAACCACTATAATACAATAGTGTATAATATAATAATAGCTCTTGGTTACAGGAAATGCCACAGAACCACATGATTTTCATCAGTGGAATGCTGCCCATATTGCCTGGACCTTGTGTTGTTTGTGGTCAAAATTTGATACGCTTTGGATCCCAGCTAGCCCATTCATGTTCACAACTAGGCACCTCCCATGTTTAGGAATGAAGAATAATTTTCCATTATAATCTCTTTTTATCCACCATCATATCATAGTTATTCCACTCCTTCATTAGTATGTAACTCTTCAAAATTGGTGTTTCATTAAATTTAAAAGTCGATAAGGATGCTCACTGAATAATGCTATGCAGCTTAATCTGAAAGAAAGACTTAAATGCAAATCTTGCATTCCTGGGAAGGGTAGTAGGGTCAGTGATAAGATGTGTCGAAACCATTAATCAGATCCAATCCTTGGCAATAAATGTGCTTCATAAACCATTGGAGGATTTTTTTTCAGACCACATTAATCATAAAACTATTGGATATATACATACTGTACAAAAGAAATGGATATTAGGTATGAATGAGGATTAAACAAGGGGCCTAGAAATGTCACCACGACCAGCCTGTTTTCCTAAGCCTCCATATAGTGGGCATGAAACACAAAATCATTACAAGTCGGAAGTGCGCTGAACACCATATTGGTACAGGACAAAAATTCAGAGAGCCATGCCCATGCCTGAAATGGGTGTTACATTTGTAAATAAGGGGCACGATGCCTATTTGAGGCTCCCCCTGCAGGATTGGATTGCCCTGAGGCAGCCAACACCCATCACACTCAGGAAAACCAGGCTTACATGTGGTCTAAGGGATAGATTTTAAAGGGACTGCAACCAGCAAGGTATGGTTTTAAAATATACTTACCTAAATATGGAGTCAGATAGAGCAGGATTGTTCCTTCTAACTGCACATTCAAAGACTTTGGCTTTGTAGGCCAATGTTGACAGGGCCTTTCAGGGCATCACATCACTTTTGCATTCTGTTCTTGCGCAGAGCTTTTGGGGTGCTGATGTGCAGTTCCAGGAGAGTGGCATCGGCTCCATACTGTCCTCTTCCACCACCCACTTCACCAGAGACCTTGTTAGTGCCACACAGTTTGCTGAGATGCAGCAGTCTGCAGTGGAGTCCTCAGGATCCAAAGCTGCTAGAGGACACTCACCATGGCCATCACAGTGTCCTCAAAAGAAGCTCTGCAGCCTTCCACCTCCCAAGTTGTAGCAACTGGGGAATCACATCTTTGGAGCATGAGGGTAAGAAAACAAACAGAGAGGGCTGGACATTAAGGACTTACACAAGGATTATTCAGAATGATTTCTGTTAACTATTAGGTACAGATGTTACAACTGGTGGTTGATGCTGCTCGTCCTCGTCCTGCTCCAGCTTCACTTCTTGCTACCCAGTTGTTAGTACCCAGGCTGCTGCTTCTTGATGGAAAAGTTATGCAGCATGCAGCAGACAGCCATAAATCTGGAAACCTGCTCAAGGCTGTATTGCAAAGCTCCTCCTGAACACTCCAGGCAGTGGAAGTGTTGCTTTAGCATGCCAAATGTCTGCTCGATGACATTTCTGCTGGCAGCATGCCTCTCTGTGTAGGCCAGCTCTGCAGCTGTACCCGGGTCCCAGGGAGGAGTCATGAGGGAAGTCTAAGGGAATATCATTGTCATCCAGTAGCTAATTTATGACTTGACGACTGGGTTGGAACAAATGTTGTCACAGAGGACTGGTGAAGGGAACTGGATACAAACCTGCATGATACACCCACTGTGGTCATAAAGCAGCTGGATGTTGAGGGAGTGGAACCCTTTTCTGTTGACAAAGATGCCAGGCTGGTGATGGGGAGTACACAACACAATGTGAGCACAGTGTATGAGACCTGCGACCCTGAGGAAGGCTGTTATGCAAGTGAAACCCAGTGCGCTCTCAACTGCAGCTTCACTCTGTCCAGGTGGAAAGATTTGTAGGTATTCCCCCTAATGTAGAGAGCCTTGGTGACCTCCCTGCTGCTGCAAACTGGGAGATGTCACTCAAGTTAGCTGCTGCAGTCTGACAGGAGCCTGTAGAATAAAAGTTGGGGACCGTGGTCACATTGACAGTCACAGGCAATCCTATCCATGCCCTAGTATGAGGCTCAAGGTAGCAGGTGACCCAGCTTGGTGACAGCCTCCTTTGTAATGCAAATGTACCTGAGGCTAACGTACACTACGTCCAGATTCCTAGATTCCTAATGGAAACAGGAAAAGATGCCAAGCTGCACAACGTCTTCAGCAACCCTGCAGACAGAGCGCAGTGTAGATACACCTGGGCAAGACTGGATGACTTCCTGTTTGTGTCCCGTGCTGTCACAGTCAGATCCACCGACATCAAGCCGGTGTTCTTCACTGACCACTGCCTCCTACTGGCTGACTGTCACCTAAAGGACGACCAGCAGGTTGGCAGAAGGACGTGGAAGCTGAATATTGAGGAACTCAAAAGGGATGACAAAGGTTGGAGAACCGTGAAACCCCTATTTGCGTCTCCAGACCACTGGTGGGAAGCGATCAAGGTGAAAATCAAGAGGTTCTTTATTCTCAAAGGTGTTCAGAAGGTGAGACAGAGACAGAGAGAAATGTCCTGACTCCAGAAAAGAATGCAGAATCTGCTCCGTCTGCAGTCGATGGAGGTCGTGGTCAAGGAGGATCTCCAAGAGGTGAAGAGCCAGCAGGCCTCACTCTTTGCCACGGAAGCCTCCAAGATCATCTTCCGGTCCAGAGTCTGCTCCGTTGAGCAGGATGAGATGTGCTCACATTTCTTCTTCCAAAAGGTACACAGAGAGAGCTCTGTGATCAGCAGCTTGAAGGAAGAGGACAGCTCGGTAACATCAGCGCAGTCTGACATAGTAAGGATCAGCAAATCCTTTTATGCTGGGCTGCACGACGTGAAGCGCACAGACAGCACGGCTTCCCAGTCCTTCTTGTCATCTATCACGGAGGTCTTAGATGACAACATGAGGGAGAGACTGGACAAACCACTAACTCTGGACAAGCTGACCAAGGCCATCAGATCCTTCGAGACGATTAAAACTCCCGGAAGTGACAGATTACCAGTTGAGTTGTATTCAACTCTGTGGGACTAGATAGGCCCAGACCTGCTGGGAGTATACGAGAGTATGCTCCTGGCCAGCAGCATGTCAGAATCCATGAGGAAAGGCATCATCACCCTCACCTACAAGCGGAAGAAGGAGAGGACGGAAATCAGAAATTTGCGGGCCATCTCACTGCTTAATGTAGACTACAAGATTCTGTCCAAAGTCATCGCCAGTTGAGTCAAGTCTGCTCTGGAGTCAGTGGGCTGGATTTTACCTTAGGGGGATGGGAATTCGCCACCGAAATAAAAGTCGGTGGCGAGCCCGCTTCTGCCTAGCCTGGGGATCCCCCCACATTTTATGGGTCCCCAGGCTTTAATTGTTCCGAGGCGGGACTTCCACCCACTTGTGGGAGGAAGTCTCGCCTCATTGAGCTGCTGGCCAATCAGCGGGCTGACAGCTCTTAGTCCCAGCAGCACCACTGGGAGCAATGGCCACTGCTGGGACTGCAGCCCAGCCGATGCCATGGATCCAAGAGGGAAGGTAAGTTTGGGCTTGCCTCACCAGGCAGATTGGTCCTGCCCTGGTGAGGCTGGAGTGATCGTTTGGGGGGAGGGGGGGCATCTTGGGTCCCGGGGGTGGGTTGGGAGGCGGGAGTGGCCCTCAATCGGGCATCCTGTGCCTGACTGCCATGTCCCCACCCACCCCGGCACGTGGAAAGGCTGGCAGCTATCGCTGGGTGGCCTTTCATGTCCCCAGCACACCCGCCTGCCACGGGTAAAATACCCATGGAGGCGGGCGGACGAGGGCCCTCTAGTGGCCGTAAAGTAGCCACTTAAGGGCATTGATTGGCCTCAGGCGGACGGGCCGTTCCCCCCCCCACCCCGCGCCCGCCTGACCGCCGTAAAGTTGACCAGAGGTGGAAGCAGGGTGGGTAGGCCTCCCAGAGCCTCCCGCTCAATTTTACGCCACCCCCACGCCACCATCCGACTTACTGGGGCAGCGCAAAATTCAGCCCAGTGATTCACCCTAACCAGACCTGTCCTGTACCCGGCAGGAAGATCTCTGATAGCCTTGCGTTTCACAGGGATACGATCGTCTATGTACGGGACAGGGAGGTGGACACCTGCCTCATCAGCTTGGACAAGGAGAAGGTTTTGACTGGATATCACACACATACATGATGGACGTGCTTTCCAAAATGGTGTTTAGGGATGGAATCCGCAATTGGATCAAACTGCTCTACACAAACATCAGTAACGCAGTCTCAATCAACGGGTGGGAATCAGAAAGTTTCCCGATCCAATCTGGAGTCAGACAGGGCTGTCCTCTCTCCCCTGTCTTGTTTGTTTGCTGTATCGAATCCTTTGCTGAGTCTATTAGGGAGGATGCGAGCTTAAGAGGAGTGACAATCCCAGGCAGCGGAGGCACTCAGGTCAAAGCCTCTCTGTACATAGACGATGTCGCCGTCTTCTGCTCGGATCCACTGTCCGTTTGCAGATTGATGAGCATCTGCGACCAGTTCGACCAATTCAGGAGGCAAAGTAAATTGCAGCAAGAACGAGGCTATGTTCTTTGGTAACTGGGCTGACCGATCCTTTGTCCCCTTCAGTGTCAGGTCAGACTACCTGAAGGTACTGGTTCAGAGGGGCCGGGGCATGTGCCAAAACCTGGAAGGAGCGAGTAGCCAGGGTACACCATAAACTGAGCATGTGGGAGCAGCGATCTCTCTCCATTGTGGGTAAGAACCTGGTCATCAGGTGCGAGGCGCTCACGTTGTTGCTGTACATGGCACAGGTCTGGCCCATACCCCACCCCTACGCCGTGGCAGTCACTCGAACCATCTTCCACTTTATCTGGAGATCCAAAATGGACTGTGTCCTGAGGGACTCGATGTTCAAACCTCTAGATAAAGGGGGAAAAAACGGACCCAACGTCACCTCATCCTGATGACCACCTTCGTATGTGACTGCATCAAGCTGTGTGTATGCAAACACCAAGTGTCACTACGTGCTGCGGTTCTATCTGTCCCCGGTGTTGTGAAGGATGGGCCTGGTCACATTGCTGCGGAACGCTCCATCCAGCTGTACTGTGCCGTACCACCTGTCCTTCGTGGAAACGTTTGTGTGGAAAAACACCTTTGACCACCAATCCATCAGGTAATGGTCTGCACGGAATGTCCTCAAGGCCCTACGGGAAAAGGAGATGGTTGATCCTGTCGAATGGTTCCCCGAGCAGACTGCCAAAGTCATTTGGCAAAATGCCTCATCACCAGCACTTTCAAACAAGCACCAAGTCTTGGCCTGACTGGTGGTGAGAAGGGCCCTTCCCGTCAGACCCTTCCTGCAGGCCTGGAATCTCAGTGCCTCTGCATGCTGCCCTCGAGGTGGCTGCGGTGGGGAAGAGTCTGTTGCCCGCCTCCTTCTGAAATGTGCCTTTGCAAAGTAGGTGTGGAAAGAGATGCAGTGGTTTTTGTCGAGGTCCATTCCAAGCAGCTCGGTAACACAGGAGTCTGTGCTCTACGGGCTGTTCCCAGGGATGTATACCTCGATAAATATCAACTGCTGCTGGAGGACCATCAACTCGGTGAAAGACGCTCTTTGGTCTGCCCGAAACTTGCTGGTCTTCCAGCGCAAAGAGTTGTCCACGACCTGAGTGTTGCAGACTGGCACATTCCAAGGTCCAGGACTATGTGCTGAGGGATGCATTATAGCTTGGGGCAGCCGCCACCAAGGCTCAGTGGGGAAAGGCCACTGTGTAAGGTCCTCCTGCTGTAGTGAACTGAGGGGCTGGAACCTGTACAAAACCCCACGGGCTGTATACACTGAAATATAGTTTTGCTGTATAATGCAAATGTACATTGCATGTAAAATGGAACGGAAGGCAGCTCACATTCTGTATTGAAGAAAACTGATTTTTTTTTGCATTTTTTGGAATATCAACTTGGAACAGTTTTGAACTGTTTTGTAATGTATTTTTTTTTACAGATTTTTATGAATAAAGTATATTTTTGGGAAAAATAAGCGAACGTACCCGAGGCATTGCTTTTCCGAGGAGTTCATGTTGGAGAATTGCTCCCTGAAGACCCGTTATGGGTATGGCCTCCTGTGCAGTGTTCTTCTCCCTCTCCTGTGAGCTGTTCCTGCTCTGTTGTGTCTTCCTTGCAGCTTCCCCTCCTATTCCAGCCATGAAGGCAGTCCTATCAGACCAGCCACGACTGCAGCATCACTGTTTAGAAGGCAGCCAAAAGCACTGCAGCACCAGCGAAATCTTCACAGTTTTCATAATTAAGTTTTCACAGTAAGCAAACAGTTCAAGAAACTCCCAGTAGATAACCAACAGCCTCGATTGACAAACTAGCTACTAATCTGTATATGGTGGATGAACTCTATAAGGAGTGCTGCTGAAGGGTCCTTCCTGCCTGCTAGTGCCACAAGTTGTGTGATTTTATTTTCATGTGGGAAATCTGACATGGGGCTATGTAATCTTTGGCTCGTTGTTTTAAATATCCAATATGGTGGGGCAATGCGCGTCCTGCTCTTAAGAAATGGGCACGGTGCCACTGAATTTTTATGCCACTGTTTCTCACTTTTATATTAGTCTTCAGCAGTACCAATTGGTTACCAAGCCATGCTGTATCTAATGAGCGAGGAGATTCCAGGGGAGCACCTCACCATTGTTGAATATTACTCCAAGTTAAATAATCACAAGGGCAGCCACTTGTGTATGCAGCAATCCCATTAATCTATCACAGTGTCATGCCAGACACAGGGCAGGTAATTCTGACTTTGGGCTGCTCATTACACATCTCTCCCGATTTTCATTTCCATTCACTTCAATGGAGAGATGTATAATGGGTGACTAAATCGATATTGCCCATTTTACAGTATCACCTAAAATCTAAATTCACCCTACTGATCCTCTTGCACATCTACAGAATAATAACAGACCTTAATGTGCTCTGACAAAAGACACACAACTGCCAAACTCAGAACCACAGATGACAAACAGCAAAAGAGATTTTCAGCCAATGGGTGATGAAATCTTTTGCACTTGAGGAATCCACTTGGTGTTCCCATTGTGTTCCCTATCAGTAAGACATTAATTTACCAGGGAATAGATTGTGTGCTTCTCTATATTGAAGTAACTGTGTATGAAGGATGATTGCCAATCAGTTTTTTCAGCTGGTGTTGATTCCCTCCCCTCCCCCACAATGCACACATTCATGCCATTGTATCAAATCGAAACCTGCTTCAACTTTTAAGAAATTATATTCATAGATGTTGTACAGATATTACTCAATGAACCCATGTAACTGTCTGTAACAGTGCACACAAAAGAAGAATATTTGAAAACAAGTTGCATTTGATGTACAGGCATTGCTATTGGTAAAGTAAAGTTTCCAGTTCACAGTAATGTCTATACACCATCCACACAGCAGCACTTCGGTGACTGAACTACTGGCAGTAGGATGTGCTCTGAGTACCTGCTTCTTATCACAGCACAAATCAGCTGCATTCCCACCACCCCTTTACTTTAGGACCCTTTAAATTATCATTGTTTAATATACATTTTAATTTCCTAATACAAAAATAGTGAAATTGTTTGAACTATGATGCCGCTTGAGAAAACCATATTTCATCATTTCACCTCACCATGGAGATTTGAAACTCTTTCACAATGTCTGACTGATTCACATTTTAAAAGCAACTGAAAAGCAGAGACTCATAGTTTTGGAACCCCAGATAGATTTAAGGATGTATATTTTCCTGAAGGATGATATAAATAGTTTTTATTTTCTTCCAACACTATACTGAATGTCACATTGATAACCATGCATGTGAGGAACAATACCTAATTTAGCTCATGGTCTTAGAAATAGATTTATTTTTAAACAGGCCAGGTGTGTCAAACAGTAGAACATTCTTTAGATATTAAAACGTTGCTTGCTATTAACATACTACAGGTTATCACACACAAATAAGCTCTTTTTAAAAGATCGATTCACAGGAAAATAACCAAGCAGCTTACCTCAGAAATGCTGTTCTCTCTCTTGCTCCGCAGTTTATGTTCAATAACGTGATGTGCTCAGTGGCTTTTCACTTCGATCTCCCCAACTGAAAATGAAAACAATTAAATTTTGTGTAAGGTATTTATTGTCTGGGAGTTGGGCCCTGGGGCTGCACTGATCGAGCTGATCTTCCCCTTTTCCCTAAATGGTATAGTCATGTGCTTTGTGCCTGGAAGCTATTTCTCTTTCAGCCGCAAAACCTTTATAAATACAGCATTCACTCTTTTGATGTAGTTATTAGCACACGGCATGGACGCACTTTCCTCATTTTTGTTTGGAAAGCGAATGTCAAACTTGCATGGGAATGCAACTTGCTGCTTTCTTTCATTTTAACAAGACTATTATGCTCCAGAACAAAGACAGCAGATTTGCTTTCACTGGTAGAAAATGCATATTCCTCAGGACAAAATTTAAGACTTTATTGGGACATATTCCTTCATCATTTTCCCCCGTTTGCCCCTTCTTTGTTTTTGGAGATGTTGAAGTGCTGGGATGAGGAAGAGATTTCACATCAGATAGAAAATCATACCTTGATCACCAACCTGAGAAAATAGGATTAGTCGGCTGCATTCAGCCAAAAATGCATATGTACACTGTCTATAGCAGAATGTAGTTATTTGGTAGAAATGCATTAAAGTTTTCAACGTGTAGCCAGCAGACGACAGCAATTTTTTTTATTAGAACTTTACCAACACAAGTCAAAGCTTAGAGAGTATATGATATTTCTGGACCCCGTTTCATTTAGTTTATTGGAAGACATGTTATCAGGCAAATGTTTTATTGAAGATTTGCAAAAGTTTTTTTAATCCACTGATAGTACTCTTTTAACAAATTCTTCAAGTGTTACATAACACAATAAAACAATTACAGCTAAGTTTCATACAGGCTAAAGTGGAAATCATCAGGTTTTTTTTTATTTAGACAAGATGCACTCAGACAGCAAGAAGAGTCATCAAAAATAATTCAATCTTAAACATCAGACAATTGGTGTGTTATTTTATAAAGTTCATGTGTCGAGTAAGGGCTATGTTCAAACTGGCTTTAAAATATATAAAAACTTGAGCTGTTTTTATTCACATGGTTAGGTCATCATTAATAATCTCTTTGTATTTTAATTAGTTATAAAAAGACAGCCTAGAAAAATGGGTTGAATTCACTTTTATATCAGTAATGACTTAATATATTGACTCCAAGAAATATAGCTTTGGTTTAAAAATCAGACAATGCTACTAATGCTTATATATTATATGCTGAAAGTGTTTCTAAGCCTTGGATTATTTTTTGTTATACATTTCTTAGATATTATCAATGTTTTGTTCATTGATCAGTAACTGAGAGACTAAAATGTCTAGGTTTCCAGTAACACGTCAGCTTGTCAGGTTTAGGTAAGCCTGAATACACGGGAAGCCGGTTGAGCCTCCAACTTGAAGTTCAGCCCAGTGAGATGTGAGTGCAGTTGTGCTTCAAGTCCACAGGCGGTGTATCTAGCCCGGCCTTACAAGCGTTGAGTGCTGCCACTCAAGGCCTCCAGGCAGCTCAGGGTGCTCAGCCTTTCCTCCAGTCCACTGCAAGGCTTCTTGAGGGCTCATCACAAAATGTCAGGGTCCATGTGGTCTTCATGAAGGCTTTCAGATACAATCAGACCTCTTGTCATGTACATGACTGTAAATCAACCTTGACAGCCTCCTCCACCGTTCCAACCATCTGTACCAAATTTGTCAGCAGGCGAAATTGAGAGAGAAATACAAGGGAAAAGTGAGATGGAAAACTCGTTATTTATTTAAGTTCATTGTGCTTTTTTTTGCAGCCAATGACCTGAACATGCAATCTACATTTTCACAAATAAAGTTTTTTTAATATTCAAATTGAATTCACATCTGTCTGCCTTGAACAGAATTAAAAGAACCCTTGAGCATTAAGCGCAGGGAAATCAAATGTTCCTTGTCAGTAGCACCAGCTGTCATTTAACAAGGTACATCGGTTTTACTCTTTCAAAATCCTAACCAAAAAAAGTCACACAAGCGAAAGATTAGAACACAAGAGCTAACAATTCTACATATAATTCTGTTTTTCCAAATAATGCATTGCACTTTAGAAATTGTATATGCTGATTTAAGAGGTTTGCCAGCTCTAGGTACAGTTCAGTGCATCTACTCACAATGAACACATCCTTCATTAGACTGGTATTGAAATACTGCTTCCCTTTGTTTGCTTCATTTACAGCTGAGCAAAAGCAGATGATTGTACGTGTACAACAGAAAAACCACAAATATAATTTTTAATGATGGGTCTACTTCTGTCTTTGATATATTAGATCTTAATAGTGGATGAGTGGAGGGAATGAAGGAACTCCTTGGGACTATGCTGTGATTGGAACTTGCTTCCTCCCCAATTCCAACAGCTGCTAATGGGGAAAATAGACTAAATAAACTCTGAGAAACAAACAGAGATAGTTACAAAATGTACTAAGTTTGAAATATTTAGAGGGTGAAATTTGTTTTGGGAGGTAACATAAAATGAACTGCCAGTTTGAAAATCACATGGAGTGTAATACAGGCTGCTGATTTGCTATCACCTGCTTTGTGATACTGCCCAAAATGAATTTTAACCCTTCACATTTCTCACAAGCATAATATCCTAGAAATGACTGTTGATGAGATTAATGCATTATGACATTTCTCTCTGTTACTTTAACACAGCCATTTAATTCAATAATTTTAAGTGCGTTAACATCTCTGCGAAAATACAGAGTTCATTTCAGGTATCAAAAATCATTAATTATCAGAGTACAGAAGTGGACCGGACATTGCTGGAGCAGGGAATCCCGCGATGTGCCCATTAGTTAAACTATTCTTTCCAGCCCTCAGCTCAAAATCTTTGCCTTTGTAACTTGTTGGAAGTGAGAGCTGATAACGGTGTGGCGAAGGCACCCGGGCATCTGGAAACTTAGTGAACGATGAGACCAATTTGACATTTTAAAAATCTCGAAGAACAATTTTCCACCTGAAGGAATGAAATTCCACAGCTTAAATTGTTCAGTTTCTGGGACCCAGTGATTAATTTGCTGCATTAATAATTATCACATTGTTATTCACCAAATATAACTTTCTGTGGCAAGTTTAACAGTTAGTCAATATGTAAATCCAGCATATTCTTAAAACTAATGGGGAGGCTTAGGACGAGATGCTGCTTGTGCGAAGCAAATGGAGGTGCGGCATAAATCGACCAGCAAGTTCTGGAGATTTACACCTCGCGCTGTATCACTGAATGCCCTGAACTTGCTGCCATTGTTACATTAGTACACCATTAATTTTTGAGCAAGATTTTATCTTTTATCTTCTCTGAAAATATTCCTTTAAATTAAATTTACAGTCTGTCTCACCTAGCTCTCAGCCTGCGAAATGTATGCATTTTGAATTCCCAAATCTCATTAATTCAGTATTTCAGCTAAACACATTGATTTGCATTGCAGGAAATAATCCCTCTCCTTGCACCCCCTAATTTGGGGGAAAGTTTTGGGGTCTGCGAAGCTAGCAGGTACAGAACTCTCAAAATGCCTAAAGGTGAAAACTCACTGCAATATAACTGTAGTCCTCAACGTAGATGCTGTTGGTGATTGTAGGGTGTGGACTCTAGTTGGTGCAGTATGAATTCTATAGAAAGATAAGCACTAAATTCAATGATGTGTAGAGAAGTAAGTGGAGGAACTCCCACACAATCCTTTCCACTAGCTGCTCAGTAAATAATCTTAACCCTTTTTTTCTTTTTCTTTTTTTTTCTTTTTTTTTTCTTTTTTTTTTCCTTTTTTTTGCGAGGAGCAGCTTTGACAGAACGAGGTGCGGAGCGGACTTTCAGCTGAGCGGTCAATTTCAGTAAGTTACAAGTTAATCCCCTTTTGTTTCGGAGGACCAGGGGACTGCTGGGTAGGGGAAAACTATTTATTTGGGCAGTGGCAGTACCCGAGACACTACACGTGTAGTGTCTCCCACACACCCTCCTCCTCTAACCAAAAAAAAAAGGACTCTAGTGTGTTGATAAGGTAAGCTTTTTATTTAAAAAGTTCAGTCCGTCGGATTGCTAAGCGAACAAGTTTTGACTTTTTTTTTTCGTTTGGTTTTTCAGTAGATTTATTGGGAATCTAGAATAGTGGGAATGGAGGTAAAGGCAGTTGTATGTTCCTCCTGCAGAATGTGGGAGGTAGGGGTCGCCAAGAGTGTCCCTGCTGACTGCATCTGCGGGAAGTGCACCCAACTCCAGCTCCTCGCAGACCGCGTTAGGGAACTGGAGCTGGAGCTGGATGAACTTCGGATCATTCGGGAGGCGGAGGGGATTATTGACAGGAGTTATAGGGAGGCAGTCACACCTCAGGTAAAAGAAGTAGGTAGATGGGTTACCGTCAGGGGAAGGAAAGGGAACCAGCAGGCAGTGCAGGGATCCCCTGTGGCCGTTTCCCTCAACAACAGGTATACCGTTTTGGATACTGTTGGGGGGGACGACTTACCAGGGGTAAGCAATGGGGTACAGGTCTCTGGCACAGAGTCTGTCCTGTTGCTCAGAAGGGAAAAGGGAAGAGGAGCAGAGCATTAGTCATTGGGGACTCCATAGTTAAGGGAACAGATAGGAGGTTCTGTGGGAACGAGAGAGACTCACGGTTGGTGTGTTGCCTCCCAGGTGCCAGGGTACGTGATGTCTCCGATCGTGTTTTTGGGATCCTTAAGGGGGAGGGGGAGCACCCCCAAGTCGTGGTCCACATAGGCACCAACGACATAGGTAGGAAGAGAGATGGGGATTTAAGGCAGAAATTCAGGGAGCTAGGGTGGAAGCTTAGAGCGAGAACAACCAGAGTTGTTATCTCTGGGTTGTTGCCTGTGCCACGTGCTAGCGAAGAGAGGAATAGGGAGAGAGAGGAGTTGAACACGTGGCTGCAGGGATGGTGTAGGAGGGAGGGTTTTGGTTTCCTGGATAATTGGGGCTCTTTCTGGGGTAGGTGGGACCTCTACAAACAGGATGGTCTTCACCTGAACCACAGGGGTACCAATATCCTGGGGGGGAGATTTGTTAGTGCTCTTCGGGGGGGTTTAAACTAAATCAGCAGGGGAATGGGAACCTAAATTGTAGTTCCAGTGTACAGGCTGTTGAGAGTAGTGAGGTAGGGGATAAGGTTACAGGGACGCAAGAGGGCACTGGCAAGCAAGAACTTGGTTTAAAGTGTGTCTACGTCAACGCCAGGAGCATCCGGAATAAGGTGGGTGAGCTTGCAGCATGGGTTGGTACCTGGGATCCTGATGTTGTGGCCATTTCAGAGACATGGGTAGAGCAGGGGCAGGAATGGATGTTGCAGGTTCCGGGATTTAGATGTTTCAGTAAGAACAGAGAAGAGGGTAAAAGAGGGGGGGGTGTGGCATTGTTAATCAAGGAAAGTATTACAGCGGCAGAAAGGACGTTTGAGGACTCGTCTACTGAGGTAGTATGGGCCGAGGTTAGAAACAGGAGAGGAGAGGTCACCCTGTTGGGAGTTTTCTATAGACCTCCGAATAGTTCCAGAGATGTAGAGGAAAGGATAGCGAAGATGATTCTCGACAGGAGCGAGAGTAACAGGGTAATGGTTATGGGGGACTTTAACTTTCCAAATATTGACTGGAAATACTATAGTTCGAGTACTTTAGATGGGTCTGTTTTTGTCCAGTGTGTGCAGGAGGGTTTTCTGACACAGTATGTGGACAGGCCAACCAGGGGCGATGCCACATTGGATTTGGTACTGGGTAATGAACCCGGCCAGGTGTTCGATTTAGATGTAGGTGAGCACTTTGGCGATAGTGATCACAATTCGGTTAGGTTTACCTTAGCGATGGGCAGGGACAGGTATATACCGCAGGGCAAGAATTATAGCTGGGGGAAAGGAAATTATGACGCGATTAGGCAAGATTTAGGATGTGTGGGATGGGGAAGGAAACTGCAGGGGATGGGCACAAACGAATTGTGGAGCTTATTCAAGGAGCAGCTAATGCGTGTCCTTGATAAGTATGTACCTGTCAGGCAGGGAGGAAGTTGTCGAGCGAGGGAGCCGTGGTTTACTCAAGAAGTTGAAGAGCTTGTCAAGAGGAAGAGGGCGGCTTATGTTAGGATGAGACGTGAAGGCTCAGTTAGGGCGCTTGAGAGTTACAAGCTAGCCAGGAAGGATCTAAAGGGAGGGCTAAGAAGAGCAGGGAGAGGACACGAGAAGTCATTGGCGGATAGGATCAAAGAAAACCCTAAGGCTTTCGATAGGTATATCAGGAATAAACGAATGATAAGAGTTAGAACAGGGCCAATCAAGGATAGTAGTGGGAAGTTGTGTGCAGAATCAGAGGAGATAGGGGAAGCGTTAAATGAATATTTTTCGTCAGTATTTACAGTAGAAAAAGAAAATGTTGCCGAGGAGATTACTGAGATACAGCCGACTAGGCTAGATGGGATTGAGATTCACAAGGAGGAGGTGTTAGCAATTTTGGAAAGAGTGAAAATAGATAAGTCCCCTGGGCCAGATGGGATTTATCCTAGGATTCTCTGGGAAGCCAGGGAGGAGATTGCAGAGCCGTTGTTGTTGATCTTTATGTCGTCATTGTCGACAGGAGTAGTGCCGGAGGACTGGAGGATAGCAAATGTTGTCCCCTTGTTCAAGAAGGGGAGTAGAGACAGCCCTGGTAATTATAGACCTGTGAGCCTTACTTCGGTTGTGGGTAAAATGTTGGAAAAGGTTATAAGAGACAGGATTTATAATCATCTTGAAAAGAATAAGTTCATTTGCGATAGTCAGCACGGTTTTGTGAAAGGTAGGTCGTGCCTCACAAACCTTATTGAGTTTTTCGAGAAGGTGACCAAACAGGTGGATGAGGGTAAAGCCGTGGATGTGGTATATATGGATTTCAGTAAGGCGTTTGGTAAAGTTCCCCACGGTAGGCTATTGCAGAAAATACGGAAGTATGGGGTTGAAGGTGATTTAGAGCTTTGGATCAGAAATTGGCTAGCTGAAAGAAGACAGAGGGTGGTGGTTGATGGCAAATGTTCATCCTGGAGTTTAGTTACTAGTGGTGTACCGCAAGGTTCTGTTTTGGGGCCACTGCTGTTTGTCATTTTTATAAATGACCTGGATGAGGGTGTAGAAGGGTGGGTTAGTAAATTTGCGGATGATACGAAGGTCGGTGGAGTTGTGGATAGTGTCGAAGGGTGTTGTAGGGTACAGAGGGACATAGATAGGCTGCAGAGCTGGGCTGAGAGATGGCAAATGGAGTTTAATGCGGAGAAGTGTGAGGTGATTCACTTTGGAAGGAGTAACAGCAATGCAGAGTACTGGGCTAATGGGAAGATTCTTGGTAGTGTAGATGAGCAGAGAGATCTTGGTATCCAGGTACATAAATCCCTGAAAGTTGCTACCCAGGTTAATAGGGCTGTTAAGAAGGCATATGGTGTGTTAGCCTTTATTAGTAGGGGGATCGAGTTTCGGAGCCACGAGGTCATGATGCAGCTGTACAAAACTCTGGTGAGGCCGCACCTTGAGTATTGCGTGCAGTTCTGGTCACCGCATTATAGGAAGGATGTGGAAGCTTTGGAAAGGGTGCAGAGGAGATTTACTAGGATGTTGCCTGGTATGGAAGGAAGGTCTTATGAGGAAAGGCTGAGGGACTTGGGGTTGTTTTCGTTAGAGAGAAGGAGGAGGAGAGGTGACTTAATAGAGACATACAAGATAATCAGAGGGTTAGATAGGGTAGATAGTGAGAGTCTTTTTCCTCGGATGAGGATGGCAAACACGAGGGGACATAGCTTTAAGTTGAGGGGTGAAAGATATAGGACAGATGTCAGAGGTAGTTTCTTTACGCAGAGAGTAGTAGGGGCGTGGAACGCCCTGCCTGCAACAGTAGTAGACTCGCCAACTTTAAGGGCATTTAAGTGGTCATTGGATAGACATATGGATGTAAATGGAATAGTGTAGGTCAGATGATCGGCGCAACATCGAGGGCCGAAGGGCCTGTACTGCGCTGTAATATTCTAATTCTAATTCTAGTCCTATTCCATTTTGATCATTTTAAATGCTACTTTCAATTATTTATCTATCTATCCTCTACAACCAGCCAGTTTAAGTATTGTGCTCAGCTGTTCAGGTATTCCAGACTGTCGTGTTATTGTAAATAAAAACACAGCTGGAGCTTTTCCCTCCATGGTGCAGTGGTGCAAAGCAATTTTCCACTCAGAATAAAATAGTCACAAGCTATGTTTATGCTGGATTCTGTCCTGCATTGAATTTTTCCCTCCTAACTGTGCCCTGGAGCTAAGGCTTTGCTCTGACTCCTTTCCTCTCTGAACTCTGTAATAAGGGTGTGTGTCTGTGCTCTCCTGCTATCATTTTCCCTTTAAGTCAGTCATTGTAATTGGGTGCAAATGATTCCACTCTTCTGATCTTCACTGGGAACAAATAGCAGGTGGGGGGGTGGGGGGTGAATATCCACAGTCCATTTCTCCCTACTTTCTAAAGTTTTTTTGGCGAAGAGTGATGAGTAACAAAACATTTATAGGCAAAATTACTGTGTAGCCTTAAAGGAGTACTGCACTCATGGAATAGTATTTTGTAAAGATTTTTGATAGTTTAGTTTTGCACTTCGAAATAAATTACTAGTTACCAATTACTAATAACTTCAAACAATGTTAAACTAATTACTATGCATTGCAAAGTCATAAACATGTGCCCTTAACATCATTACATTGACATGTTGACTTAGGCAGGATGTTGATTTGTCTCTCCATCTTCATCGTAGCCTGTTAGAATACTTCAAGAACGTTGACCAATATAACTTAAATAATCACCTGAATTTGTTGAAGTTCTTTTTTCTGACATGTCCTTTGATCGGCTAAAACTGTGTCGATTCATGAAAACAACAGATTTTAATACAAATGCAGATGGTTTACTTAAACACAAGATGCTTATAGCCAAGGAACGGCATTCAGCCCATCTGAATTCATCCACTCAGAACAACTCCACACTCCAATGTGGCATCTGTTTGTCTCGTAAATGATTCCAGAGTTTTTACCTTTAACACTCTATTCCATTCCTGAAGTCTGGACCATGTGTTGGTCATCGTTTATGTGAAATTGAACTTCCTGATATCGGTCCTAAACTTTAACTACATATTTGCTCTTTTTATAAAGCATTCTGCAGCAACTTATTCCAGTTGTCCTTCACGTGGAGTCATTCTGAACCATTTGCGTTGTGTTTCAAACTTCTCTTAATTCTTTATAGGTGTGAAATTTGGATCAGTAGGACTGCTGGAGGTGAGGCGAATGAAGTTGAACGCCCTCCTGGCAGTATGTGCTGCATCACCAGTTGCTTCTGGTGCAGGCTGCATGGCACGCCAGCTTGAGAAGGGCACTCGCGTGGGTGAGCCCTGCGAGCACCGGAAGCAAAGGAGCTGGCAAGATCATGATGCCACGCACCAGACGATATGACGCCCATTTTACAAATGAGGACCATTCAACAGATTCACACGCCACTCAACAAAGATCAAACATTCAGCTGCAAGGTGGGCCCTGCACCAGCGTTATTTAAAGGGCCAATTAACAAGTTGCTGGTGATGATTTTTCACTTATTTCAACTTAGGCTGAGTTTGTGGATGCACTGTGCTGTGTTTTTGCAGTTTTTTTTTGAGAGCTGGTGCTTCCAGTCAGGGAGGACAGAGGGATGCCTGACCCAGGTATGGGGGCTGGGGTGGCAGTGTCTCGTGGTCAGCAACGTGACCAGAAAGTGGAGCTGAGAATATAGAGAGGGGCAACTCTGTGAGGTGGGAGGAGGAGGAGGGCTGTACACAGAAGTCCTCAAAGGATTTATTGAGAGTATTTCTCGCATCTTGCATCGAGGAGCAGTGCCAGAGGTGACTCAGGTTCAACAAGGAGGTGGTCACTGAACTATGCCACCTCCTATAACCCGACATGGAGCCACACAGCAGGGTGAGAATGGTCCTGCCAGTGGCTGCCAAATACACCGTCGCCCTCAATTTTTACACCTCCAGGTTCTTCCAGGTGGGAGCAGGAGACATCAGCAGCATTTCTCAGTATGCCATCTATCACAGCATTCAGGAGGTCAAGGAGCACCATCTATTCCATCTAGTTCATCATCTTTTCATTAAGGAGGGACAAGCAGGCTTGGGGATAGTGGGATTCCTGATGGTGCAGTGCGCCATTAACTGCATGCATGTGGCTCGGTGACCCACGTCAATAGGGAGAGGTTTAGGAACTGCAAGGGCCTCCAGTCCATAAATGTATAGTTGTTGTGTGACCCTGCCAAGATCATCATTTTAGTGAAAACCCGCTATCCTGGAAGCAGCCATGATGTATTAAGCCTGTGCCAGTTGGCCCTACCCACCATCCTCAGCTCTCCTAAAGGCTGGCTGCTTGGGGGCAAGGGCTACCCCTCTGTATGTGGCTGATGACATCCCTCTGCCATTCCAACAGGCAAGCAGAATGGGCCAACAAGAGAGCCCCAGAGCTACTCGGAATATCATCAAACAGGTAATCAGCCTCCTGAAACAATGCTTCTGCTGCCTTGATCGCTTGAGGGGAGCATTGCAGTACACACCAGAGCTTCTCTTGAAGTTAGTGGTGATCTGCTGCTTCCTCCGCTACCTTGCCATTATGAGGGCGCAATCATTACCTCCAGGGATCCGTAGGCCAACTCAGGAGGAGGAATAGGAGGAATCACAGAATTCAGCCACAGAATTGTTACAGCACAGAAGGAGGCCATTCAGCCCATCGTGTCTGCGTTGGCTCTCTGAAGGAGCAATTTACTTAGTGCCACTCGCCTGCCTTCTCCCTGTAGCCCTGCACATTCTTTATTTTCAGTTAACAATCCAGTTCCCTCTTGAATGCCTCGATTGAATCTGTCTCCACCACACGCCCAGGCAGTGCATTTCAGACCTTAACCACTCGCTGTGTGAAAAAGCTTTTCCTTATGTTGCCGTTGATTTTTTTGCCAATTATGTTAAATCTACACCCTCTTGATTTCGATCCTTCCACCAATGGGAACAGGAGGAGACACAAGAGGAGGAAAAAGAGGAGGAAGAGCAACAGAAGGAACATGAGGAAGTTGGGAGCAGATAGGCTGTGAGAGAGAATGGATTAGCAAGCTCCAATTACATTGAAACAACTTTTCCACATCAACATCGACCCACCATTGCCCACTATAACATCCATATGAGGCGTCCTATCACAGTTTCCCGTTGGCTGCAATCCAACAATAAAAGCCACAAAAACCTCCCCATTAAACCTTTATTAAACAACACTTCCACTTTTGTGCCAACAAAAATGAATTATTCACCCTTGTATATTCCTTTAGTGCCTGTCTTGCTGTTGTCTTTGCCTGGTCTAGAGCTCCTATTCAGTGCCACCCTAGTGGCTGCAGCATGGCTGGTGGAAAGCTGCTGACTCTCACTGAGGGAGACTGCAGATAACCTTGCAGGATGCCCTCAAGCAGCTCTTGGGCTTGAGGAGCTGGATTTGGACTGTACCACCTCGGTATGGGCGGTAGCAATTTGGGTTGACTGGCTGAGAGGCAACAGCAAGGGCACTGGTGGAGTGGCAGTGTCGGGAGCACGATTCCTGTTATCCTGAGAGAGGACAGCAGTTTCCTGCTTCACAAAGCCACTGGCACTCCCTCAGAGCAACACCTCTGCAAGCCTGGTAATCTGCTGGAGTGCAGAGTGTTGGACTGCATGCCTCTTTGAGCAGTGAGATCCACAGCCATGATGGCAGCCCTCTGAGCCTGCATGGCAGCAAGCATTGGTCTCATGACCTCAGACTCAGCTTCCACTGCAGCACTGAGATACCACCACACCACCAATCTCTCCTGCCGCTCAGTGAACCACATCCCCATCTCTTACTATTAACACTAACTAGAACTCAGGCCTAACATCCAGATTCTCCACCACGCTCACACACCTTCCAATGCAGAACTGTTCTGATGAAGAGTCACAGACCTGAACCATTAACTCTGTTTCTCTCTCCACAGATGCTGCCAGACCTGCTGAGTATTTCCAGCACTTGCTGTTTTTATTTCCGAGCATTTACCTCCCTTGCCACCTGCTCCAACTCCTTTTGAAGGGCATTCCTTGAGGGCTTTCTGCCTTCCCCCCACCCCAGCTAATTAATGTCCACTTAATGGCCTTTTTCCACTTGTATTTTACTGGTGGGGGAGGGGGGGAATGGAAGTTGGGGGTGCCATGCCACAGGCAGTGGTATACCCTGGCACCTGACTGCAGGGTCAAAGAGGGAATGTCCCTCCTGTTTGGGCACCCTGTGCCCATGGAGGGGTCCCCCAGTGGAAAGGGCCACCCATGCTTGATTCCTCCACAGAGCCTCCCGATTATTTTGCCTACAACACCGCCTCCCCCCCCCCCACTTGCCAGGGCCTACCTGACGGTCCTGGTGAACGCACTCCACTTACCTGAACTCTGGGTCTCCATCGCTGGCTGGGTTTGGGGCCGGGTGCAGTCCCAGCAATGACCACCATTCCCGGTGGTTCTGTTAGGACTGAAGAGTTGCCAGCCCTCTGATTTGCCAGCAGCTTTTGGAGGCGGGACATCCTGCCTCATGGGGGTGAAGCCATGACCTCAGGCAACTAATTGCCTGAGCCACCCAAAATTACATAGTGGCCTCCTGGGCTGGCAGAGGTGGGCTTTCTCCCGACTTTCCAGCCAGTGGGTGGGGCCACTGCTTCTGCATTAAATCCCGGCCAGTCTTTTTTGCAGCTTTCACTTTTCCAGTCTTGCTTCCCTTTAAGAGGGACAGACTACCTCTAAGAGCTGGAGGATGGCTGGAACATGTGCTATCCTTGCACACTGTTAGGCCCCCCCCCCCCCACCATTGTGCATGCAACCAGCCTGCAGTGTGGGTCGCGCTTGGCGATGAGGAGAAAGCACAAAGTTTACATGTTGCCTACCTACATCAGAACTGCGGGCAAGTCATGAATCACAACCCCTGCGCTCAAATAATGGTGCAATCCACTTTGTAGCCCTTTGTGCCAAAACTCCTTTATTAATTCCTTTGATGTACAGCCTCTCAAACAAGCACAACGATGTTTCATACCTATGTCCAATTAATAATAAAAAGCAAATGCCCCACTTATTCTGTGTCATTCTCAGCTTATGTGTAGCTCTAGAAATCTCAAGCCTATTCCCAACCTTCCAGCCAGATATTTATCCCGGCTTTTGCCACTCCGTCGGGGGATGTACTATTCTCATCTGCGTCCTTACTTGAGGCTTAACTTTGAATCAGTGTCCACTAGTTATGTGCTGAAATAACCTAATAACCTCAACACCTTCTAAACCTCTCAGCATTCCAAAGAACTGCAACATGAACTTTTTGCAAATGAAAACCAGTTTAGCTATAAACTTTAAGCTTATAACTCTCAACACCCTGATATCCTTCTGAAGGTAGGGTCCTAAAACTTCACATCTGAATTTCAAAATCATAGAATGTAACTCAAAATAACTTGTACTTTCACCTAAAAAGATGCATGGTAAAAGTTATTGTCAGTTTTCTGTGGATCAGCTGAATGCATCGTTATCACAATATTTCAAACCACCAATTCCACTATAGTACCAGAGAATAGGTGGATATTCCATCATCACAAGCTTTATTTACATTCATAAGGAAATAGAACCAACTGATATGGTATTCTGCGTGTAAAAGTGTGCCTCAGATGACTTCACAAGGTCAAGAAGTGAATACCAAGAAAATGAAGAAATTTAGGGGCGGGAACTAATGGTTTCACTGGGAGCCCTCCCGATCTCCTGTGGAGATTAGTGGAAACAGCTGACCGCACTGGATGCAGCAAAGGCTATGGGCCCTGACAACATTCTGGCTGTAGTACTGAAGATTTGTGATCTAAAACTAGCCGCAACCCCAGCCAAGCTGTTCCAGTACAGCTACAACACTGGCATCTACCCGGCAATGTGGAAAATTGCCCAAGTATGTCCTGTCCTCAAAAAGCAGGACAAATCCAATCTGGCCAAATTACCAACCCATCAGTCTATTCTCAATCATCAGCAAAGTGCTGGAAGGAGTTGTTGACAGTGCTATCAAGTGGCACTTATTCAGCAATAACCTGCTCACCGATGCTCAGTTTGGGTTCTGCCAGGACCTCTCGGCTCCAGGCCTCATACAGCCTTGGTCCAAACATGGACAAAAGAGCTGAATGCTGGAGGTGAGGTGAGAGCGATTGCCCTTGACATCAGGGCAGCATTTGATCGAGCGTGGCATCAAGGAACCCTAACAAAACTGAAGTTAATGGGAATCAGGGGGAAAGATCTCCACTGGTTGGAGTGATACCTAGCACAAAGGAAGATGGTTGTGGTTGTTGGAGGCCAATCATCTCAGTCCCAGGACATCACTGCAGGAGTTCCTCAGGGTGGTGGCCTAGGCCCAACCATCTGCAACTATTCCATCAATTACCTTTCGTCAATTATAAGTTCAGAGTGGGGATGTTCGCTGGTGATTGCACAGTGTTCAGTACCACTTACAACTCCCCAGATACTGAAGCAGTCCCTGCCCACATGCAGCAAAATCTGGATGACATTCAGGCTTGGGCTGATAAGTGGCAAGTAACATTCTTTCCACACAAGTGCCAAGCAATGACCATCTTCAACAAGAAAGAATCTAACCAACTCCCCTTGACATTCAACGACATTACCATCGCTGAATCTCCCAACATCGCTGAATCTCCCACCATCTACAGCCTGGGGGTTTCCATTGATCAGAAACTTAACTGGACCAGCCATTTAAATACAGTGGCACAGTGGCTAGCACTGCAGCCTCACAGCTCCAGCGACCTGGGTTCGATTCTGGGTACTGCCTGTGTGGAGTTTGCAAGCTCTCCCTGTGACCGCGTGGGTTTCCGCCGGGTGCTCCGGTTTCCTCCCACAGCCAAAGACTTGCAGGTTGATAGGTAAATTGGCCATTGTAAATTGCCCCTAGTGTAGGTAGGTGGTAGGAGAATTGTGGGGATGTGGTAGGGAATATGGGATTAATGTAGGATTAGTATAAATGGGTGGTTGATGGTCGGCGCAGACTCGGTGGGCCGAAGGGCCTGTTTCAGTGCTGTATCTCTAAATAAATAAATAAACAAGAGCAGGTCAGAGGCTGGGACCTCTGCGGCAAGTAACTCACCCCTTGCCTCCCCAAAGCCTGTCCACCATCTATGGGCACAAGTCTGGAATGTGATGGAGTACTCTCCATTTTCCTGGATGAGTGCAGCTCCAACAACACTCAAGAAGCTTGACACTATCCAGGACAAAACAGCCTGGTTGACACCCATCCACCATTTTAAACATTCAGTTGTTCCACCACCGGCGCAGAGTGGCAACAATGTTTACCTTCTACAAGATGCACTGCAGCAACTCGCCAAGCGTCCTTTGATTGCACCTTCCAAACCCGAGACCCCTACTGCCTGGAAGAACAAGGGCAGCAGATGGATGAGAACACCATCACCTGGAAGTTCCCCTCCAAGCCACACACTGTCCTGACTTGGAACTATATTGCCATTCCTTCACTGTCACTTGGTCAAAACCTTGGAACTCCCTTCCTAACAGCACTGTGGGTGTACTTACACCAGATGGACTGCAGCGCTTATGAAGGTGGCTCACCACCACCTTCTGAAGAGCGATTAGGGATGGGCAACAAATGCCGTCCTGGCCCGAGACGCTCACATCCCATGAATGAATTAAAAAAAACAGAGAAACCGCGCAAACTGCTGAAAATGACCATTTGCCTGTTTTTCTATAGGTTCACCAGTTTCTTGCCAAAGTAAATGTAGAAGACTGGGCGAACCTCTGTAGAATTTCTCAGCCATCGGCTGTAAGAAGTCTACAAGAAGATAGTGGTTTAGGAAGAGAATTGTGCAGGGTATGAGCATTCTTTCTAAATGATTGGTATTGAGTGGAGGAATAGAGGCAATAGGGAACAAGCACAGTTTGCAACAGCAGAGGGGTATGATGTTCCCTGAAGAAGATCTCTGAGGTAGGGTGCAAAAAGACAATGGAAGGATTTGAAGACACGGCTAAGAGCCTGAAATTCTAATTTTTGTGGTGCAAATGTTCTGTTGTTCTGGCACAGGGGAACAAAATTTGGGGTATATGTCAGACACTGAGTTCTAAAATTCATTTGAAGTTCCAATAGAATTAGGTGCGGGCCGAAGATGTCTCCACACCCTAACTGGTGCATGTTTACAAATGGCAGGTTACTGAGGGCCACAACTGCTGTCCCAGAATTTTTGTCATTTATATCGGCATTGCACTTGGTTTAAATTCAAGCCTGTATAATAAAGAGAAGCAAGTTACTTGCACAGCTTGACAAATCAGGAAGCAATTGCATTCAGAGGCTCTGACTGTCCAGTCTTTGTGTGAAACATCAGCTTTGCCTGCTGAGGAAATATTTTTCTTTCCATCCTTCATGGAGTTTATACAGTGGGATTCACTATGTGTATTCCAATACTCGGAGGAAGAATAGGAGCAGGAGGAAGAGGAAATGAGAGAGGCACAAAGCTAAAGTTAGGGCGGCACAGTGGCGCAGTGGTTAGCACCGCAGCCTCACAGCTCCAGCGACCCGGGTTCAATTCAGGGTACTGCCTGTGTGGAGTTTGCAAGTTCTCCCTGTGTCTGCGTGGGTTTCCTCCGGGTGCTCCGGTTTCCTCCCAGATGCCAAAGACTTGCAGGTTGATAGGTTAATTGGCCATTATAAATTGCCCCTAGTATAGGTAGGTGGCAGGGAAATATAGGGACAGGTGGGGATGTGATAGGAATATGGGCTTAGTGTAGGATTAGTATAAATGGGTGGTTGATGGTCGGCACAGACTCGGTGGGCCGAAGGGCCTGTTTCAGTGCTGTATCTCTAAACTAAACTAAACTAAACAAAGGAGAAGAACGCCTAAAGACAGACCCTTCCACCCAACTCCACAGACCATGCCACTCCTTCAGGAATTTACTAGCAGAGATCTCCTGAAGAAGTTAATAGTTCATTAAGAAGGCATAGAAGGGACTGTGTGTCCCATTGCTAACTGGTCTCTAAATGTCCTCTCAAATGCAAAAAATGAACAAAGAACCTTGGAATACTGAATTTCACAATCACCATGTTCACACATCTATTTACAATAGGTGTTATTGTTTACCACTGCATCTATTTCTGCTGCATCATGGCACTTGGCTTATCACTATCCTGGTGCTGCGTCAAGGTTCTAACTAAGAGCCAGGGACATAAGTGGTGCTTCGATGCATTGTGGCATCATGAGCCCTTTAGGCTTAAGGTAGCCATCATCTGAGCACTTCTGCACCCTAGGAGGACTCTTCTGCAGGCTACATTGACACTGTAGGTGCTTGGGCAGCCTGGTCCTATATTTAAATACCTACAAGAGCCAATATCTGAGGGGTTTTGCTGGAAAAGTCACACAAGCTGCCATCAGAAGAAAGGACAGTGTACCAAAGGCAGATTCTAGCCATGCTACTTGTCCTGCCTCTGAATGCCAATTACTCAGCAGGAGCAATGCCCAATGGTATCATTTAGACCCTGCAGAGCCAGAGAAATATTGTCCTGAGCTCTTGAAAGCTGCTTTCTATCATTCTTTTCAAATGACTGCTTAAAGCCTGAAACCAGTGGTCAAAGCATCCACTGTGGGTGCTCTAACTCGTCTGGAGGTCTCTCAGTCAGGGAAGTCAGATGCAGGTGTTTGTGGTATCACCACCCACTCTGGGTAACATTTTATTGTGTCAAATCTTTCTCGGATGTTGGCAATGGGAATGAAATTGGACTCCACCATGACCCCTGCCATCTGTCTGAGGTGCTCTGAGATGGATCCCAGTTCCGACATGTGAATGTGATGCCCATCCAAAATCCATTTTAATGCAGGACCTCGGAAGTCTACACTTAGGTCATGATTCCTTCGAAACTTCCACTCCCCACTGTCAGATTCCGCTTGCTCCTCTCCCTCAAGTGTTGTGTGTCACCCAATGAAAATTCCTCTTCAGAATTATCTACATATACCCAAACACATTGTTTTGGGCTGCTGAGTGATCAGAGACAGGGTGAACAATGGCACAAGTGAGAATATTGTTGGTTGGGGCTGAGGTGGCAGGGCCTCCTGCCTCCTTCTCAGTGCCATCTTGGGTTATTGAGTAGAAAGAAAAGGAAAATATGTTGTACTACTAATGTAGCAGTTCCTCTGTAGCTTGTGAAGGGGCCTGATTAGGCTTTTTGCAGGTGCATTGGTGTTCCAGAAGTATAATACAGGCAGCTGAAGATAGTCCAGACAAACCTACAGCTGCCACCAATCTTCCTGCATCTCCCTTCCAAAAGGTTTAGCCTCATGGCTTTCTAACGCTTCTACTTACAAGTGTTCAGAGGCTTATTGTTGGGGCAACTATCAAAGTGGTTACAGATCTGGAAGAGAAGAAGACATGAGCGTTGCAGTGAAGGTTGGCCAGGTTCTTTTATTACAATTATTGAGAGGTAAAAATCACAAAAGTGCAGGCATAGTGAATTAGGGAGGTTTGCTCATGCATTGCACACTGTGAGAGAAGGTACTTTTGTAGGTAGCAGATGACAGAGAATTGGAGAAATCAAAGGTACAGTCTGAGAAGGTATTGAATGAAGGAGTGCCGCACATACAGAGAATCTTCAAGGAAGGGTCAGGGGGAGCAAATAGCTTACCTGGTTTACTCTGATAAGATCATTCCACTTCTTCCGGCATTGCAAAAGTATCTTATGGGACATGGAAGTGGCACTCACTGCAACAGCCATCTTCCTGCAGAGAAATGCATACAGCTATTTTGCAGGTCTTAGGTGCCTGACTGCTCCATCTTTTCAGAGAGAGGACATCCAGGTCTAACTCTCTGATGTTTGCCACTCATTTCTTTTCTCCCAGGTTCTCTGCTTCCACCGCTGCTACTATTGCCTCTCTAATAGGTTTTGTATCCTGTTGTTACAACAGACCTCCAAAGCCCCCAACTCCATTTTATGCCTTGAACTTTGTCATTCATTCAGGATCCATTTTGGGCTTATTTCCCACCTCAAAAAGAATTTTCTGTCTCCTTCTTTGGCATATCGGAGGCATTTCAGGTTATAGTTAGAGGCTTGAATTTTTGGGCCCCCCAAATCAGGAACAAAGGCGGGTGGGGGGTGGGGGGGTGGGGCTCCGAAAATACCGGTGTTGGCAATGATCACCAGAGTGGGGGAGAGCAGTAAAGGAATCCTGCTCTCCTCCCAATTGAGACCAACTAACTGTTTAAAAGCTTGTTAGAGCTTGTCCAGGGGGATTTTTAAATTTTTAAAGGGGCAGACAGGTTCTCCATGCCTTCAGGCCAGCTGAAAGGAGGCAGGTAAAGATTGGGGAGCAAGGCATGGCTGTTCCAGGGTATTTTCCCAGCCACATAAGAGGGTCAGTGGTGCAAAAGGGGACTGGGAACTTGGTAAGGGGATCCCTTGGTGCTGCACAGGTAGCAGGGAAAATAGGCACTCAGCGCCTGGGCCGATCACAACAAGAGCTTCCTCCATATTTGCGCTCACTTTCCTGGCAGCTGCCATGACTCCTTCATCCTCCACCAGTCCAGGCTGCCTCAGATCTTCACTCCACCCGACAAAGTGTGTGAATGGATCCTAGGGGACAAGGGATATCCTTGAAGAGATGGTCACTGACCCCTCAAAGGGAGCCCCAGATCAAGGCACCGAGATGATACAAACAATACCACCTGTTCAGCAAGGCAACCATTGAGCAGGCCATCGGATTTCTGAAGCTGCAATTCTGGTGCCTGGACTGGTTGGTTTGTGCCCTTCAATACCTTCCTGTAAGGGTCTCTGTCATTGTGGTGGTCTGTTGCACTCTCCATAACATGGCCCTTCAAAGAAGTGTGGACCTTGATGACAGTGAGGCTCTGGTAGGAGCCCCTGCTGTTATTTTACCGGTGGCGTGGCAGGTGGCAGGTAGCCCGCCCACCCACCTTGATGTCAGTTGAGGCCCTCTTCCTGTCGCTGCTGTTACAGACGGGCATTTCAGCACCTGAGGAGCTGCCTCCTTAGACCCTGAGAAAAGTTGCGGCACAGAAGGAGGCCATTCAGCCCATCGTGTCCGCGCCGGCCAAAAAAACTAGCCGCCCAATCTAATCCCACCTTCCAGCACCTGGTCCATAGCCTTGCAGGTTACAGCACTTCAGGTGCATGTCCAGGTATCTTTTAAATGAATTGAGGGTTTCTGCCTCCATCACCATTCCTGGCAGTGAATTCCAGACACCCACCACCCTCTGTGTGAAAATGTTTTTCCTCATATCCCCTCTAATCCTTCTACCAATCACTTTAAATCTGTGCCCCCTGGTAATTGACCTCTCTGCTCGGGGAAACAGGTCCTTCCTGACGACTCTATCTGGGCCCTCATAATTTTGTACACCTCTATTAAATCACCCCTCAGCCTCCTCTGTTCTAAGGAAAACAACCCTAGCCTATCCAATCTTTCCTCATAGCTGCAACTTTCAAGCCCTGGCAACATTCTTGTAAATGTCCTCTGTACTCTCTCCAGAGCAATGATGTCCTTTCCGTAATGTGGTGACCAGAACTGTATGCAATATCCCTTGTGGGATGCGGGATAGGCCTTCCTGATTGGGCACCCTTTACCCCATGGAGGGTCCCCCGAGCAGCACAGGCTGCCCCCACTGAAACAACCGTCCCTGTCTTACACTCCGTGCGCCCTCTCTCCCAGGGCCTAGCAATTGTCCATGGCGAGGCCCCCCCACCCCGCCACCATACTTACCTCCATTCCGGGGCCTCCTCCATAGTTGCTGGTCCTGACTGGGTGCAGTCCCAGCAGTGGCCACTGCTCCTGGCCAGTCAAAGGGTCGTCAGCTATTGGATGTGGGACTTCCAGTCTCAGAGGGACAGAAACCCCGAATGCAGCCAATTAAGGGCCTAGGGCTATGCAAAATAGCAGCTTGGTTTCCAGGCCCTACAGAGGCAGGCTCACTCCCAGCATTCGAGCCAGTAAGTGGTATCACTGCCTCCACATTAAATTCCAGCTCCAATTTTTGTGCTCAAATCCTGAAGTAGGATTCGAACCCTGAACCTTATAAACTTAGCAGTCGGAGTGCTAACAGCTGAGAAGTCCTACAGTGCTCTGTATAAGGAATGTGGCTGCCTCCTAGTACTCTGTTCAAAGATGAAATGAGATTACAAATTTGAGCTTTAGCTCCATGTACATTGTAATTATAGATAAGTTCTTTCTGTCTATACCGCACGATCTGAAAAGAATTCTAGGACTTTTAGAAGACCACAAATTGTCTTGCTCTCACGGGCTGCACTTATTGTGTCATTTTTTTGCTCCTGGCCAAATCCACCACAGGCAAATGCACTTTTACCACAAACAAAACAGATCAGAGTCAAACTGCAATTGTGAGCAGGATAACAACATGAACACTGAAGACTAGGATTGATAAAAACATCGGACTTGATTTTTAGCAGTGACTCACAGACTATTTTTGCAACTGTAATTGGTCAAATGCCTTCTTTGATCAGAGTAAAGAAATACTTTTGAAACCATAATGCTCAAAACTAGCAATATCAGACATCAAATGTTGTTTCAACACATTGGAAAAGCAATAGTTGTGACTTTTTTTTAAAAGGCACCATGGAGTAAATTTTCAACTTGCCTGCCAGGCATAAAACCAAAGTTGCCCATTATAGAAAGCCCTCCGATCTTCATTTCCATATAAACCAATGGATATAGGCTGGTTTCTATAACGCCAGACTGGTTTGATGACTGGATTGTAAGTTGAAAATCTATCCACATTAATATTTTGTACTACCTTTACTGAAATTGTGTGTTTTAAAATTCAGGGCTCTCTTTGTGTACTCCAGGTATAACGTCTCTAGCAGTCCATCAGAATAACCAGAAACTAGGCAGGAGTCAGATATGCTGGCTCTTGGCCATGCTCTCCGGTTTGCAGAGAGCATTGTGAATGCATATCTATGTCTGGTTAAGAGTACTGAACTAAATGAGGTAAATGAGGTCAATGAGCTATTCTTGGGAGTAGTGACCACAATATGATGGAGTTTAATATTCAACTGGAGAGGGATAAAGTCAGTACAAAAGATAGAACACCCAATAGGATTAGGGAAGCTTATGGAAAGATGAGGAATGAGGTGAGGTGGAAGGATAAATTGGCACACAAGACAGTAAGAGTGGTTTATAAATGAGATTGCAAAGTTACTTTCATAAAAATGTGTTCCATTAAAAAGGAAGGACCCTGCTAGTGGTTTCAGATGCCATGGATAAATAAAGAGGTTAAATTGAATTGAAGAAGAGGCCTTATAAGGACTTTGATGGAATCATGAAAAACCTAAATGAGGCTATGTGAAAATAGCAGAAGAGGTTAAGAATGGGATAAGGAAGGCTAAAAGGGATTATCAGAATATAAAAAATAATTAACAGGAAGATTGAAATACTTTACAAATTTAATCAGTAGGGGAGACGGTGGCATAGTAGTGATATCACGGGACTAGTAATCCAGAGGCACAGACTCTGGGGATATAAGTTCGAATCCCGCCACAGCAGATGGTGAAATTAATAAATCTAAATTAATAAATTAATGGTAGGAATATGGGATTAGTGTAGGATTAGTATAAATGGGTGGTTGATGGTTGGCACAGACTCAGTGGGCCGAAGGGCCTGTTTCAGTGCTGTATCTCTAAATAAATAAATAAATAGAATTAAAAGCTAGTCTAATGGTGACCATGAAACCATTGTCGATTGTTGTAAAAACACATCTGGTTCATTACTGTCCTTTATGGAAGGAAATATGGTCTGCATGTGACTCCAGACCCACAGCAATGTGGTTGACTATTAAATGCCCTCTGAAATGGCCTAGCAAGACCCTCAGTTGTATCAAACTGCTACGAAACCTGAGAAAAGGAATGAAACCGAACAGACCACCCGGCATCGACCTAGGCACTGGAAGCGACAATGGCAAGCCCAGCCCTGTCGACCCTGCAAAGTCCTCCTTCCTAACATCTGGGGGCTTGTGCCAAATTTGGGAAACAACAGCCTGACACAGTCATGCTCACTGAATCTTACAATGTCCCAGAAACCCACCATCACCACCCCTGGGTATGTCCTGTCCCACTGGCAGGACATAGCCACCAGGGGTGGCAGCACAGTGGTATACAGTTGGAAGGAAGTTGCCCTGGGAGTCCTCAACATTGACTCTGGACCCCATGACTTTTCGTGGCATCAGGTCAAACATGGGCAAGGAAACTTCCTGCTGATTACTACCTACTGCCACCCCCCTCAGCTGATGAATCAGTGCTTCTCCATGTTGGAAGAAGCACTCAGGGTAGCAAGGGCATAGAATGTACTCTGGGTGGGGGACTTCAATGTCCGTCACCAAGAGTGTCTGGGTAGCACCTCTACTGACCAAGCTGGCCGACTCCTAAAGGACATAACAGTGAGACTGGTCTGGAGCAGGTGGTGAGGGAAGCAACAAGAGGGAAAAACTTACTTGACCTTGTCCTCACCAATCTACCTGTCGCAGACGTATCTGTCGATGACCACCACTGAGTCCTTGTGGAGATGAAGTCCCATCTTCACACTGAGGACACTCACCATTGTGTTGTGTGGCACTAGTAACCTGCTAAATGGGATAGATTTCGAACAGATCCAGCAACTCAAAAGTGGGCATCCGTGAGGTGCTGTGGGCCATCAGCAACAGCTGAACTGTATTCAACCACAATCTGTAACCTCATGGCCCAGCATATCCCCCACTCTACCATTACCATCAAGCCAGGAGACCAACCCTGGTTCAATAAAGAGTGCAGGAGGGCATGCCAGGAGCAGCACCAGGCATATCTCAAAATGAGGTGTCAGTCTGGTGAAGCAACAACCCAGGACTACTTACATGCCAAACAGCAGACGCAGCATATGACAGACAGGGCTAAGCGATCCCACACTAGTGAATTAGATTTAAGCTCTGCAGTCTTGCCACATCCAGTCATGAATGGTGGTGGACAATTAAACAACTAATAGGAGAAGGATCCACAAATATCCTTATCCTCAACGATGGGGGAACCCAGCAAATCAGTGCAAAGATAAAGCTGAAGCATTTGCATCCATCCATGGTCCCCACCATCACCTGATTCACTCCAGGTAATATCAAGAAATAGCTGAAGGCACTGGATACTGCAAAGGCTATGGGCCCTGACAACATTCTGGCAATAGAAACACAGAAAAATAGAAAAATAAGGACAGGAGTGGGCCATTCGGCCCTTCGAGCCTGCTACGCATTCAATACGATGATGGCTGATTATCCAAACTCAGAAACCTGTTCCCACTTTCTCCCCGTATCCCTTGATCCCTTAAGCCGTAAGAAATACATCTTACTCGTTCTTGAATATATTTAATGATTTGGCCTCAACTGCTTTCTGTGGTAGAGAATTCCACAGGTTCACCACTCTCTGGGTGAAGACATCTCTCCTCATCTCAGTCCTAAATGGCTTACCCCTTATCCTTAGATTGTGACCCCTGGTCCTGGACTCGCCCATCATCGGGAACATGCTTCCTGCATCTTGTCTGTCCAGTCCTGTTAGAATTTTGTAGGTTTCTATGAGATCCCCCTCATTCTTCTAAACTCTAGCGAATACAAGCCTAATCGACCCAATCTCTCTTCATACGTCAGTCCTGCCATCCCAAGAAGCAGTCTGGTGAATCTTCGCTGCACTCCTTCCATAGCAAGAACATCCTTTTTCAGGTAAGGAGACAAAAACTGCACACAATACTCCAGATGGGGTCTCACAAAGGCCTTGTATAATTGCAGCAAGATATTCTTGCTCCTGTACTTGAATCCTCTCACTATGAAGGCCAACATACCATTTGCCATCTTCACTGCATGCTGCACTTGCATGCTTCCTTTCAGTGATTGGTGCACAGGGACACCCAGGTCTCGCTGCACCTTCCCCTTTCCCAATCTATCACCATTCAGATAGCAATCTGCCTTTCTGTTTTTGCCACCAAAGTGGATAAACTTTTAACCACATTATACTGCATCTGCCTGTATTTGCCCACTCACTCAACCTGTCCAAATCACACTGGAGCTTCTCTGCATCCTCCTCACAGCTCACATTCCCACCCAGCCATGTGTTGTCTGCAAACTTGAATATATTACATTTAATTCCCTCATCTATATCATTAATATATATTGTGAATAGCTGGGGTCCTAGCACCGATCCCTGCGGTACCCCACTAGTCACTGCCTACCATTCGGAAAAAGACCAGTTTATTCCCACTCTTTGTTTCCTGTCTGCCAACCAGTTCTCTATCCATGTCAGTACCTTACCCCCAATCCCATGTGCTTTAATTTTGCACGCTAATCCCTTATGTGGGACCTGATCAAAAGCCTTCTGAAAGTTCAAATACACCACATCCACTGGTTCTCCCTTATCCATTCTACTAGTTACATCCTCAAAAAATTCCAGTAGATTTGTCAAGTATGTTTTCCCTTTTGTAAATCCATGTTGACTTTGTCCGATCCTGTCATTGTTTTCCAAGTGCTCTGCTATTACATCTTTTATAATGGACTCTGGCATTTTCCCACTACTGATGTCAGGCTAACCGGTCTATAATTCCCTGTTTTCTCTCTACCTCCTTTTTTAAATAGTGGGGTTACGTTAGCTACCCTCCAATCCGTTGGAACTGTTCCAGAGTCTATAGAATTTTGAAAAATGACCAGCAATGCATCTTCGAGGGCCACTTCCTTAAGTACTCTGGGATATAGATTATCAGGCCCTGGGGATTTATTGGCCTTCAATCCCATCAATTTCCCTAACACCATTTTCCTACTAATACTGATTTCATACAGTTCCTGCTTCTCACTAGACCCTATGTTCCCCAACATTTCTGGGAGGTAATTTGTGTCCTCCTTTGTGAAGACAGAACCAAAGTATAAATTTAATTGGTCTGCCGTTTCTTTGTCACATCTGTCTTCACTAATCTTTTTCTCTTCACATATCTATAGAAGCTTTAACAGTCAGTTTTTATGTTCTCTGCAAGCTTACTCTCATACTCTATTTTCCCCTTCTTAATCAATCCCTTTGTATTCCTTTGCTGAATTCTAAACTGCTCCCAATCCTCAGGTTTGCTTCTTGTCCTGACCATTTTATATTTCTCCTCCTTGGATCTAATACTATCCCTAATTTCTTTTGTAAGCCAAGATTGAGCCACCCTTCCTGTTTTATTTGTGCGCCAGACAGGAATGAACAATTGTTGTATTTCACCCATATGCTCTTTAAATGCTAGCCATTGCCTATCCACTGTCAACCCTTTAAGTAACGTTCCCCAATCTATCATAGCCAACTCGCGCTTCATACCTTCATAGTTTCCTTGATTTTAGATTCAGGACACTAGTCTCGGAATCAACTCTCTCACTCTCCATCATAATGAAGAATTCTATCATGTTATGGTTGCTCTTCCCCAAGGGACGCTGCACAACATGATTGTTAATTAATCCTTTCTCATTACACAATACCCAGTCTAGGATGGCCTGTTCTCTAGTTGGTTCCTCAACGTATTGGTTCAAAAAACCATCACGTACGCACTCCAGGAATTCCTCCTCTACAGTATTATTGCTAATTTGGTTTGCCCAATCTATATGTAGATTAAAGTCAGTAGTACTGAAGATGTGTGCTCCAGAACTAGCCACACCCCGAGCCAAGCTGTTCCAGTACAGTTACAACACTGGCATCTACCCGGCAATGTAGAAATTGCCCAGGTCTGTCCTGTCCACAAAAAGCAGGACAAATCTAACCTGGCCAATTTCAGTCTACTCTCAATCATCAGCAAAGTGATGGAAGGGGCTGTCGACAGTGCTATCAAGCGGCACTTGCTCAGCAACAACTTGCTCACTGTTGCTCAGTTTGGGTTCTGCCAATGCTACTCAGCTCCTGACCTCATTATAGCCTTTGTCCAAACATGGACAAAAGAGCTGAACTCCAGAGGTAAGGTGAGAGTGACTGCCCTTGACATCAAGGCAGCATTTGATCAAGTATGGCATCAAGGAGCCCTGGCAAACCTGGAGTCAATGGGAATCAGGGGGAAAACTCTCTGCTGGTTGGAGTCATACCTCTCACAAAAGAAAATGGTTGTTGTTGTTAGAGGTCAATCATCTCAGTCCCAGGACACCACTGCAGGAATTCCTTAGGGTCCTAGGCCCAATTATCTTCAGCTGCTTCATCAATGACTTTCCCTCCATCAGAAGGTCAGATGTGGAGATGTTCGCTGATGATTGCACAATGTTCAGCACCATTCGTGACTCCTCAGATACTGAAGCAGTCCATATCCACATGCAGCAAGATCTGGACAACATCCAGTCTTAGGCTGATAAGTGGCAAGTAACATTCGCACCACACAAGTGCCAGGCAATGACCATCTCAAACAAGAGAGAAACTAACCATCTCTCTTGATGTTCAATGGCATTGCCATCGCCGAATCCCCCACTATCAACATCCTAGGTGTCACCATTGACCAGAAACTGAATTGGGGCAGCTACATAAATACTGTGGTTGCAAGAGCAGGTCAGAGTCTAGGAATTCTGCGGCGAGTAACTCACCTCCTGTCTCCCCAATGCCTGTCCACCATCTAAAAGACACAAGTCAGGAGTGTGATGGAATACTCTCCACTTGCCTGGATGGGTGCAGCTCCAACAACACTCAAGAAGCTCGACACCATCCAGGACAAAGCAGCCCACTTGATTAGCACCCGATCCACCATCTTCAACATTCACTCCCTTCACCACCGATGCACAGTGGCAGCAGTGTGTACCATCTACAAGATGCATTTCAGCAACTCACCATGTCTCCTTTGATAGCACCTTCCAAACCTGCGACTTCTTCCACCTAGAAAGACAAGTGCAGCAGAAGCATGGGAACACCATCACCTGCAAGTTTCCCTCCAAGCCATGCACCATCCTGACTTGGTACTATATCGCCGTTCCTTCACTGTCGCTGGGTCAAAATCCTGGAACTACCCCTCTAACAGCACTGTGGGTGTACCTACACCCCAAGGACTGCAGCGGTTCAAGAAGGCAGCTCACCGCCACCTTCTGTGGGGCAATTAGGGATGAGCAATAAAAATGCTGGCCTAGCTAGCGATGCCCACATCACATGAATGAATAAAAAATTGTAAAGATGAGGTGGGACATCTTAGAGGAGAGGATTGCCAATTTGTTGACAATGATCAAAAACTAGCGAAGATATTTCACTAAGATAAAGCGAAGATAAAATAAAAACAAAAAATGCTTGAAATACGCAGCAGGTCTGGCAGCATCTGTGGAGAGAGAAGCAGAGTTAATGTTTCAGGTCAGTGACCTTTCATCAGATATTTAGTAAGTGTTTTGCACTGGTCTTTGCTGAAGCAAAGGATATGAAAGAGGAGGTAAATCCTGAAGAGGCTGACAACAAGATGAGCAATATTATGATGAAGAAAATGAGTATTTTATATAAGTTATCTAAGGCCATATGAAGATAAAGTGCAAGGGCTCATCAGGATGCATTTAGGATCCTGAGGGAAATGAGGGACAAAATTGCTGAGATGCAAGAAATTATAATAGAAAGCTCTCTTTGAGTATGAATTGGGATAAGTTGGCCAGTGATATAAAATGGGCAATATTGATCTGTCCAGCTGGTACACTTTTCCTTGTAAAAGCAAATCATCTATGGTGTATAATGGGCGGCCTATCTGATGTGGCTCATTTTACACCATTGTCTTAGTGTTAACATCACCCATGCCCCCACCCTTGAATCCCCAATGGAGGACTGGAGTGTGGATGATGTAATACCCATTTATGTAAAGGGAGCCAGTTAATCCCAGGTAATTACAGGCCTGTTATCTTGACCTCTTAGGTGTGGAAACTTTTAGAGTCTTTAATTAAGAACGAAATTAGTGTATATCTAGACAAAGAGAAAACAGTTTGAAGCAGTTAGCATAAATTTTGAAAGGGATGGTCGTGCTTGACAAACTTCAGAATTCTTTGAGGGGGTAACAGATGTGGGGGATGCAGTAAATTTTGTTTTCATGGACTTTAGAAGAATCTTTGACAAGTTATCACATGAGAGATTATTAGGGAAGATCAGTGGTAAGGAATTAGGCAGAGGATGACAAACTGGATTAAAAATTAGTTTGTACAGACAGAGACAGCGAGTTAAGAGCAGATTTCCAGTGTGGTTGGAAGTGGGTACTGTTATCTTACAAGGTTCTGTTCTAGGGCTACTTCTGTTTGCTGTATAGATCAATGATTTGTATATAGACCTAAAGACAGTGGTGTAAGAATTTTTAGATGATGGAAAAATAGGAGGTATAGTTATTCCTTTAGAAGACCAAATTAAGCCACAAATAGATATTGATAAGATGGGAGAATAACCTAAAAAGTAGCAATTGGAATTCTGCAGTAATTATAAGGTTAACCATTTTAGTTTAAAAAAATCTTTCGGTGGAAGTGGGCTCATTTCTGTGTAGGAGGGATTTGGGAGCACAAGCTGACAGGACATTAAAGGCAGAACATTAGATTGATCAAGCTATAAATGAAGCTAATGAAATTTTAGGTTTTATCATGAGGTATAGAACATGAAAGGCAAGAGGCAATATAGATATTGCAGCTTTAGAGAGAGTACAATGCCCAAGCACAAGGATGCTGCTTGGCATGAGGAAATGCAAATACAAAGAAACACCCGATGCTCTTTTTGTTAGAAATAATGCAGAATAGGGGAGACATAGTCGACTGTTTTCTGTAGTTGGGTAAAGAACCATGTACCATAGATTGAAGATTGAATGGATGAGATTTATAACTGAGGGTAGGAGAAACCTCTTCACGTTGAGAGTTATGTGGCTACTGAATTCATTTCACATAGTTGAGGCAGAAACTATTTCAATGTTCAAGATTAGATTGGAGAGATGGCTAAAAGAAAAGAGGAAAAAAATTAAACAAATGTGAGTAGGACTGTTTGCTCATGTGAAGAGTACATGCCAACATGGTCCGATTGGGTTGAAAGGCCTTTTTCTGTGCTGTAACTTCTATGTAGTTTGACGTATAGCCATAACAAGGGTGGGAGCAGGTACCCCTTACATTGAAAACTCCCACAACCTTGGCCTTCAAAGGGGCCCTGCACATCCTCGGTGGCAGTGTAATCTGTCTGCTATGACCGTGCTCGAAGTGTTTTTTACCGGTCTGACAACTGGAAATTTGGAGAAATAATCGGTGACTAACATAAAGTCATCTCCACTAACGGAAAATAGCTGACGGAATCTCGTGAGGGTGTAGACATTCTTTTCATTGTTGTACTTGGTGGCTTTGGCATGCCTCGCACATCCTCACTAATCTTTCGATGTTACCGTTGAACACTGGCCAATAAACAGTGTCTCGTACCAGTTGCCTTGTTCGCTCTATGCCTGCATGGCTTGGTGAAGTTGTGACAAGATGTCCTGTCAGAGAGCTTTGGGCACAATCACTTGATTTCCCTTGAAGGTGATGCTTCTCGAGATACCGAGTTCATCTCTATAAGGCCAAAAGCATCCGAGGGTTTCTGGAACCTCTTTTACTGTATCCGGCCATCTCTCTATGATGACTGTCCACAGTGACTTCAGTGGTGGGTCATAAAGGCCTGCTACCCGACCCGAACCTGACAGGACCCGATGACATATGGGTCACTCTTCCAGGTCTGGCTTTTGGGCTCAGCTCGGGTCGGGTCAGGCCGGGTCCTGGTCGGGCCGGGTCCGGGTTGGGCTGGGTCCGGGCTGGATACACAGAGTAAGTATTGCATTTTTCTCTGCTGGTAAGTGCCAAAAGTTGAAAAGCCTACCTGAGCTGGCAGTCTGGGACGTCAAGGAGGGAAACTCTGAGTCTGCGCAGTGAGCGAGTGAGCGACTCTATGACGTCATCACGCTCATGCTGCAGCTTCCTGCAGATTCGGAGTTGGAAGGTAGGTAATGTGAACATTCCGGTGGTCGGGTCGGGCTCGGGTCGGATTGGGCTCGGGTTGGGTGGGGCGCGGGAAAAAATGGAGGGACTTGGGCCGGGTCGGGCTCGGGTCTGATGTGATTCTGTCGGGTTCGGATCGGGTTTTTTTCCCCTGAGCTGAGCAGGTCTTTAGTGGGTCATTGGCTCTTTCTCATTGTAGTTGGTCGCATTTGTGCTGACCAAAATGCAAAAAATTGATTCTTCCACCTCGATGTCCATGCTATCTACTTGTAGATCCAGTGGAACTTCCTCATTCTTGCTTGGGTTTAGCAATCTGCTCAGCGTATCCGAGGTGACCATTTTAGTACCCAGTTTGTAGCAGATGTCAAAGTTGTACCCCTGTACCTTCACTAATAGTCACTGTAGTCCAGGTGGTGCACTTGTCAATGATTTGTGCCAGATCATCTCCAGTGGTTTGTGGTTGGTTTCCACAGTGAACTGTTTACCGAACAGGTAGGTGTGAAACCTTGTGATCCCAAAACACCAGAACAAGTGTTTCATGCTGTACGTTTGAGTAATTGGATTGTGCTGAGGATAAACGTTTGGACATAAGTTCAATTGGTTTGCCATCCTGCAGGATACATGCTACTGGCCCTTTCTGTGAGGCGTCAACTTCCAGGATTGTCTTTTTCTTTGGATTTTAGTATTGCAGGGTGCAGGTTTCCGTTGACAATGCTTGTTTGAGAGACTCAAACATATGCTGATGGTGCTCTTGCCATACAGATGGTACGTCTTTCTTTAAGAGATCTCTCAGTGATGATGCTTTGTCAGAACAATTTGGAATGTATGGTGCCAAAAAGTTGAAAAACCCAAGACATCTTTGGAGGATTTCCTTGTCTTGTGGAGTAGGCATATACCTACAGCTTCGGCTATGCCTATGTCAGGACGGATTCCGCAACACGAATAGATGGAGCCAAAGAAATTGATCTGACTTACATTCACCTGGCACTTCTTGTTGTTAAAAATGAGCCCTTCATGATGAACTACTGCCATCAGTGAATGAAGATGTTAATCATGCTCTTCTATAGTTTTGCCCATTACCGCAATATTATTGGCACAAAAACATCCAGGCACGTTTTCTATAATTCTGTCCATATGCTGCTAGAACAGACCTTGACTGACAGATAAGCCGAAGGGTAGTCTCTGGAAGCAATATCTTCCAAATGGTGTCTTGAAGGTGGTGACTTCTTGAGATTCTGTAGCTAGATGTACTGACCAATGTTTAGCATCCAACTTGGAGAAGAATTTGGCTCCGGTGAACTTGGGATTCAATTCCTCTAATGTCGGAATCGTGTGGGGGCATCTCTTTCGGGAGAAGTTTAGATGTCTTGGATCTAGACATACCCTGATTGCTCCATCCTTCCACAGTACACACGTAATTGAGCTGCACGAGTCTATGTGATGATGAACACGACGGATGATGCCATTGCGCTCCATGTCATCTAACTCATGCTTAAGCTTTTCTTGTTTGTGCATGCTGCACTTTCTGGGAGGGTCGATTGATGGAATTTCATCCTCTCTGAGGAGCAGTACGGCATCGCCATTGAAATCTCCTATGGCATCAAACCTGTCCGGGTACATTTGTTGTAGGTCGTGGACTGACTCAATGCAACAACCATTGGTCTCTTTTGCTGTGATGGGTACCTTGGTGACCTCATGGATAGTCACGATGTTGAGGTCCTTACACGCTGGTAGTCCTGCCACTGCTGGTCTGCTCGTGTCTACCGGGTAAAATATTTGTGTTTTCCATGCCGACTTTCCATAGCTACATTGCATTCCTCGCCACTGCGAGGGATGGGTGACCCATTGTACGCAGATAACTTTGCATTTGTCAGTTGTACCATTGATTTCCAATGACTCCAGTACATATCCTTCAGGATTCGGACTGGTAGGATATTTGCACTAGCTCCGGTGTTAAGCTTAACCTGAGTGTGTGTTTCTCAGCTTTCTTTGGGCACATGATGTTAATGGTAACAAAAGCTTCCATTTGTTTGACTTCATCAATACAATGTGTCAGGTTCACAATATGAACGCCTGCTCAGCTTCTGGCTGAGAATCGCTCTGAGTCTTTCTCAGGTCTGTTTCACTGTGTGTCGGCTTGCGTTTACGCAGGTCTCTGGCATTTTCTTTGCTGCTGTTGCCCTGTTGCTGCACCTGTCTTCTGTTTGCTTGTGTGCTACTGTGACTTCTGGCTGTGTCTTTGGAGCCAGATTTCTTGCATAGGTGGGCCCAGTGTTCTTTTGCACTGCACGCCTTGAAATGCAGGACAACTTCGTGGTGGGTGGGACCAACCACACTCACCACACAGCTTGCTTGCTCTTTTTGACGTGGTTATCATGATGATACTGTTGGTTGCACCTAGTGTTTTCAGATGCTGTTGTCCAGCTACAATGGCTTCATATTTCCTGCCATCTTCTTAGCAGTGCATCAATGCTGTGACCTTTCTTTTTCCCCATGAGGTATTTCTGAAATGCTTCAATGGGTGTTGAGACAATCACCAGCTCCATTAGTTGCTCTGACAGTTCTGTGTCTGAAAACTCGCATTCGTTGCCCTTACTACGGCATCTACTGATGATCTGATCTATTGATTCCTGTGGCTGTTGCATGTAGGACACCAATTCCAGGTGGTGAATTCTAAAATTCACTCTTAATTGGAACTGATATTCTAGCATTTTCCATATTTTTGTGGGATCTATCTGGTCCTCTTCAGATAAGCCAGAGATGTTGATTCTTTGGAACCCCTCATTTCTAACTGCTATTAGTATTTTTACAGCCTGTTTCTCTGCTTCTACAATCAATTGGCCTGTGAAGCATAATTGCATTCCTTGTTTAAAAGTTTGAACTTGGACAGGATATCTATGGCCTTCCAGCTCATGCTGGGAAATTTGGTATCCATCTTTCTGCTGTTGTTTTGTTTTCTGTTCTTTATTTAACTTTGTTCTATTCACTCTGCGCTGTTTCCTTTTTAAGAAATTCTCTGTTATTTAGATTAACTACTTGCAGGGAGAGTAACAGGTTGTGTTTGGAGGTTTCTTCTTGCTATCGGAGTCTTCTTTTTTAAAAATTCATTCCTGGGATGTGGGCATCGCTGGCTAGGCCAGCATTTATTTCCCATCTCTAATTGTCCTTGAGAAGGTGGTGGTGAGCTGCTAGCTTGAACCGCTGCAGTCCATGTGAGGTAGGTACACCCACAGTGCTATTAGGAAGGGAGTTCCAGGATTTTGACCCAGTGATAGTGAAGGAATGGTGATATAGTTCCAAGTCAGGACAGTGTGTGACTTGGAGGGGAACTTGCAGGTGGTGGTGTTCCCATGCATTTGCTGCCCTTGTCCTTCCAGTTGGTAGAGGTAGCGGGTTTGGAAGGTGCTGTCTAAGGAGCCTTGGTGCATTGCTGCAGTGCATCTTGTAGATGGTACACACTACTGCCACTGTGTGCCAGTGGTGGGGGAGTGAATGTTTGCAGATGGGGTGCCAATCAAGCGGGCTGCTTTATCCTGGATGGTGTTGAGCTTCTTGAGTGTTGTTGGAGCTGCACCCATCCAGGCAAGTGGAGAGTATTCCATCACACTCCTGACTTGTGCCTTGTAGATGATGGACAAGCTTTGGGGAGTCAGGAGGTGAGTTACTCGCCTCAGGATTCCTAGCCTCTGACCTGCTCTTGTAGCCACGGTATTTATATGGCTACTCCAGTTCAGTTTCTGGTCAATGGTAACCCCTAGGATGTTGATAGTGGGGGATTCAGCGATGGTAATGCCATTGAATGTCAAGGGGAGATGGTTAGATTCTCTCTTCTTGGAGATGGTAATTGCCTGTCACTTGTGTGACGCGAATGTTACTTGCCACTTATCAGCCCAAGCCTGGATATTGTCCAGGTCTTGCTGCATTTCTACATGGACTGCTTCATTATCTGAGGAGTCGTGAATGGTGCTGAACATTGTGCAATCATCAGCGAACACCCCCACTTCTAACCATATGATTGAAAAAAGGCCATTGGTGAAGCAGCTGATGATGGTTGGGTCTAGGACACAACCCTGAGGAACTCTTGCAGTGATGTCCTGGAGCTGAGATGATTGACCTCCAACAACCACAACCATCTTCCTTTGCACTTGGTATGACTCCAACCAGCAGAGAGTTTTCACCCTGATTCCCATTGACTTCAGTTTTGCTAGGACTCCTTGATGCCATACTCGGTCAAATGCTGCCTTGATGTCAAGGGCAGTCACTCTCACCTCACCTCTTGAGTTCTGCTCTTTTGTCCATTGTTTGAACCAAGGCTGTAATGAGGTCAGGAGCTGAGTGGCTCTGGTGGAACCTAAACTGAGCATCACAAGCAGCTTATTGCTGAGCAAGTGCTGCTTGATAGCACTGTTAATGACACCTTCCATCACTTTACTGATGATTGAGAGTAGACTGATGGGGCGGTAATTGGCCGGGTTGGACTTGTCCTGCTTTTTGTGTACAAGACATACCTGGGCAATTTTCCACATGGCCAGGTAGATGCCAGAGTTGTAGCTGTACTGGAACAACTTGACTAGGGGCACGGCAAGTTCTGGAGCACAGGTCTTCAGTACTATTGCCGGAATATTGTCAGGGCCCATAGCATTTGTAGTATCCAGTGCCTTCAGTCGTTTCTTGATATCACATGGAATGAATTGAATTGGCTGAAGTCTAGCATCTGTGATGCTGGGGAATTCAGGAGGAGGCCGAGATGGATCATCAACTCAGCACTTCTGGCTGAAGATTGTTGCAAATGCTTCAGCCTTATCTTTTGCACTGATGTGCTAGGTTCCCCAATCATTGAGGATGGGGATATTTGTGGAACTACCTCCTCCAGTTAGTTGTTTAATTGTCCACCACCATTCATGGCTGGATGTGGCAGGACTGCAGAGCTCAGATCTGATCTGTTGGCTATAGGACCACTTAGCTCTGTCTATCGCATGCTGCTTCCGCAGTTTGGCACGCAAGTAGTCCTGTGTTGTAGCTTCACCAAGTTGACACCTCATTTTGAGGTATGCCTGGTGCTGCTCCTGGAATGCCCTCCTGGCACTCTTCATTGAACCAGGGTTGGTATCCTGGCTTGATGGTAATGGCAGAGTGGGCCATGAGGTTACAGATTGTGGTTGAGTACAATTCTGCTGCTGCTGATGGCCCACAGCGCCTAGTTTTGCATTGCTAGATCTGTTCGAAATCTATCCCATTTAGCAAGCTGGTAGTGCCAGACAGCACGTTGGAGGGCATCCTCAATGTGAAGGCGGGACTTTGTCTCCACAGGGACTGTGTGGTGGTCACTCCTACCAATACAGTCATGGACAGATGCATCTGACGAGGTCAAGCATGTTTCTTTCTCTTGTTGATTCCCTCACCACCAGTTGCATACCCAGTCTAGCAGTTATGTCCTTTAGGACTCGATGAGCTCAGTCACTCTTGGTGATGGACATTGAAGTCCCCCACCCAGAGTACGTTCTGTTCCCTTGCCACCCTCAGTGCTTCCTCCAAGGCATGATCGACATGGAGGAGTACTGACTCATCAGCTGAGGGAGGGCAGTAGGTGGTAATCAGCAGGAGATTTCCTTGCCCATGCTTGACCTAATGCCATGAGACTTCATAGGGTCCGGAGTCAATGTTGAGGCCTTCCAGGGCAACTCCCTTCCGACTGTACACCACTGTGCCGCCACCTCTGCTGGGTCTGTCCTGCCAGTGGGACAGGACATACCCGGAGATGGTGATGGTGGTGTCTGGGACATTGTCTGTAAGGTATGACTCTGTGAGTATGACTATGTCAGGCTGTTGCTTGACTAGTCTGTGAGACAGCTCTCCCAACTTTGACACAAGCTCCCAGATGTTTGTAAGGAAGACTTTGTAGGATCGACAGGGCTGGGTTTACCGTTGTCATTTCTGGTGCTTAGGTCGATACTGGGTGGTACGCCTGTTTTTTTGACTTAGTAGTGGTTAGATACAAATGAATGGCTTGCTAGGCCATTTCAGAGTCAACCACATTGCTGTGGGTCTGGAGTCACATGTAGGCCAGGCCAGGTAAGGACAGCAGATTGCCTTCCCTAACGGACATTTGTGAACCAGATGGGTTTTTACAACAATCAACAATGGTTTCATGGCCATCATTGGACTAGCTTCTTAATTCCAGATTTATTCATTGAATTCAAATTCCACCTTCTGCTGTGGTGGGATTCGAAGCCATGTCCCCAGTGCAATACCCTGGTTCTCTGGGTTTCTAGTCCAGTGACAATACCACTACGCCACTGCCAGCCCCTGCAATGGCACCATCCTGATCAGCCCGAGAACGGAATTGGGTTTTCCCCATTTTTTGTCATGGAGCCTTTGGAAAAAAATCAATCTTTTATGCACTTCAAAGCTTGTTTTTTTTAAAAAACGGGGATTCCTTGACCATGGGTACAATGACTCACCTGATTGCAGGAATTTACTTGCAGCCTGTTGTTTTGAGCGCTGTCTTCTTCAGCTGGAGGTAAGTCCTTTCTTCTTTACACTGTTTGGGCCTGTATTTCTTTTGAACTTTCTCTCCAGTGGCTTTAGGAAGGATTGTTTTAGCTGCTGTTTTACCCGTTGTCTACCACTTCGACTTTGTCTTTTCATCACAGCTGCCACCATGTAATGTGTTCTTTATGTTGTCTTGTGCAACATAAATAAAATGCATGGATTCCAGTTCATTGAAGATCTCTAACATATTTCTTCTTTGGCCTCCTTGTCTCGAGAGACAATGGATAAGCGCCTGAAGGTGGTCAGTGGTTTGTGAAGCAGCGCCTAGAATGGCTATAAAGGCCAAGTCTAGAGTGACAGACTCTTCCACAGGTGCTGCAGATAAAATTAGTTGTCGGGGCTGTTACACAGTTGGCTCTCCCCTTGCGCTTCTGTCTTTTTTCCTGCCAACTGCTTAGTCTCTTCGACTCGCCACACTTTAGCCCCGTCTTTATTGCTGCCCGCCAGCTCTGGCGATCGCTGGAAACTGACTCCCACGACTTGTGATCAATGTCACAGGATGCCATGTAACGTTTGCAGACGTCTTTAAAGTGGAGACATGGATGGCTGGTGGGTCTGATACCAGTGACGAGCTCGCTGTACAATGTGTCCTTGGGGATCCTGCCATCTTCCATGCGGCTCACATGGCCAAGCCATCTCAAGCGCCGCTGGCTCAGTAGGGTGTATATGCTAGGGATGTTGGCCGCCTCGAGGACTTCTGTGTTGGAGATACGGTCCTGCCAGCTGATACCAAGGATTCTCCTGAGGCAGCGAAGATGGAATGAAATGAGACGTCGCTCTTGGCTGACATACATTGTCTGGGCCTCGCTGCCGTAGAGCAAGGTACTGAGGACACAGACTTGATACACTCGGACTTTTGTGTTCCATGTCAGTGCGCCATTTTCCCACACTCTCTTGGCCAGTCTGGACATAGCAGTGGAAGCCTTTCCCATGCGCTTGTTGATTTCTGCATCGAGAGACAGGTTACTGGTGATAGTTGAGCCTAGGTAGGTGAACTCTTGACCAACGTCCAGAGCGTGGTCGCCGATATTGATGGATGGAGCATTTCTGATGGCCTGTCCCATGATATTCATTTTTTTGAGGCTGATGGTTAGGCCAAATTCGTTGCACGCAGCCGCAATCCTATCGATGAGTCTCTGCAGACACTCTTCAGTGTGAGATGTTAATGCAGCATCGTCAGCAAAGAGGATTTCCCTGATGCGGACTTTCCGTACTTTGGTCTTCGCTCTGGGGTGGGCAAGGTGGAACAACCTGCCCCCTGATCTTGTGTGGAGGAAAATTCCTTCTTCTGAAGACTTGAACGCATGTGAGAGCAGCAAGGAGAAGAAGATCCCAAACAGTGTAGGTGCGAGAACACAGCTCTGTTTCACGCCACTCAGGATAGGAAAGGGGTCTGATGAGGCGCCGCTATGCTGAATTGTGCCTTTCATATTGTCATGGAATGAGGTGATGATACTTAGTAGCTTTGGTGGACATCCAATCTTTGCTGGTAGTCTGAAGAGACCACGTCTGCTGATGATGTCAAAGGCTTTGGTGAGATCTATGAAAGCAATGTAGAGGGGCATCTGTTGTTCGTGGCATTTCTCCTGTAGCTGGCGATGGGAGAACAGCATGTCAACGGTGGATTTCTTTGCTCGAAGCCGCACTGTGCCTCAGGGTAGACACGCTCAGCCAGCTTCTGGAGCCTGTTTAAAGCGACTTGAGCGAAGACTTTCCCCACTATGCTGAGCAGGGAGATTCCACGGTAGTTGTTGCAGTCACCGCGGTCACCCTTGTTCTTATAGAGGGTGATGATATTGGCATTGCGCATGTCCTGTGGTACTGCTCCCTCATCCCAGCACAGGCAAAGCAGTTCATAGATTGCTGAAAGTATAGCAGGCTTGGCACTCATGATTATTTCAGGGGTAATGCTGTCCTTCCACTTTTCCACTGGTGAGAGAATCAATGGCATCACTGAGTTCCGATTTTGTTGGCTGTATGTCCAGCTCATCCATGACTGGCAGAGACTGGGCTGCATTGAGGGCAGTCTCAGTGACAACATTCTCCCTGGAGTACAGTTCTAGGTACTGCTCCACCCAGCGGTCCATTTGCTTGCGTTGGTCATTGATTGTGTCCCCTGATTTAGATTTGAGGGGGGCGATCTTCCCGATGGTTGGCCCAAAAGCTCTCTTAATGCCATCATACATTCCTCTGATGTTTCCGGTGTCTGAGGCCAGCTGAATATGACTGCATAGGTATTGCCAGTAGTCATTTGCGCAACGCCTGGCTGTTCTTTGTGCAGTGCTTCTGGCTGCTTTAAGTGCTATGGATGTTAACTCGCTGGGGGCTTTCTTGTAGTTCAACAGTGCAATGCGCTTAGCGGCTATGACAGGTTCCAGTTCTTCAAAGTGAGATTGAAATCTGCTTCTCATGTTTGCCATAGGTGGTCATTGCTGAGTCATAGATGGCGTCCCTGATGTGGGCCCACATCAGAGGCGTCATCTATGGCTCTAACATATTTATTGACATCTAAATAGTATGTACAGTACAGAGCAAACTATTTACAAAACCTTCCTCTCGATGTTACAGTTGCAGAGTGAGTCTGGTTTGTAGTTACATGACTACATCCTGGTACTTAACTCATTCGCATACTGGGATCTTAAAGGGACATCAATCTTAAAGGCAATCAGATAACCGGCAATACCAGTTAACTCCCCGGCAGAGGTGGGACCGACTGGAGGCACTGACTGCAATCGGGATTTATCAACTGCCTTTCAGAGGAAGCTAAAACATTCATCTTTCTGGGAGTGGCGAGACCCGACATCATCCTGGATTCAGCCACTTCAGGTGTAGCATGTGGTTTTCTCAGTGGGCAGATACCCCAGAGGTGTCCCCAGTGCTGTGGCCAAGTACCAATGCCATATATATTATGTACCACAGACTTCAGTAGGGTCAAGGATGGAGGTCTCAGGTAGGCACATCTCAGCATGTCTGCTGTGACAAGCTCCCTCCCTTGTGCCAAATTTTATTGATAACATTCCTGTAAATTGTGTTGGGATGTTTTATTATGTTAAAGGTGCTATATAAATGCAAGCAATTGTTGCTGTTGTGGGCTTCTAGGCCTGATGGTTTTTGCAAAGTTATACTTGACTGCATCCTTCCATACTTAAGCATGTAATACTTGAATAAAAATGTCAATGTTCCTGAACATCTATGCATCTCTTCAAAACACAAAATAAAATACAAAGGCAGTGTCTCATTTCATCAAAATAGCAAATTTCATCAACATTGCTACAAAATTCCACACCTCCCACACCTTCACATTGTCCATCTCTGACTCTTTCCTTCCTCGATTTATCTTTCTCCATTTCTGGGAATGGGCCTTTAACCAATATTCAATAGAAGCCCACTGTCTCTCACTGCTACTCTGATTGGACTTCCTCACATCCCACTTCCTGTAAGGACTCTATTCCATTCTCCCAATTTCTCCATTGCGTCTGTTCTGATGATGCCACCTTCCCATACCAGTGCTTCTAATATGTCTTCCTTTTCCCTCAACTGAGGAATCCATGGTTGACAGGGCTCTCGACTGTGTCCGTCCCATTTTTTGCACTTATGCTCCCACCCTTCCTCTCCCTCCCAGGACCCTCCCAGGATTGTGCCTTTTTTGAGCCAGGTCTCTGTTATGCCCATGTGGTTATTTGCGCCTGCAGCTCACCAGCCTTATTTACCATGCTTCGCGCGTTTACATACATGCACTGGAAACCTAATTTAGACCATATTGCATTCTCTCTTAGTCTGACCCCATATAATACCTTACTATTTCTTACTCTGATGCTATCTGACTCTCCCACTCCTTTGTGCACCTTGTTTCACCCTTCTAATATTACATCCTGCTTCCCATCCCCTTGCCGTTAGTTTAAACGCTCCCCAGAAGAGCTAGAAAACCACCCCATGAGGACATTGGTCCTGCCTCTGTTTAGTTAGAACCTATCTGGCCTGTATCGGTCCCACCTCCCCTAGAACTGGTCCCAATGTCCCAGGAATCTAAAGCCATCCCTCCAGCACCACCTCTCCAGCAACACACTATTCTGTGCTATAGGCCTATGTCTATACTCACTACTGCATGGCACCAGGGGTATTTGGAGATTACTACCGTTGAGCTCCTGCTTGCTATCCTCTTTCCTGGTTTCCTAAAATTTGATTACAGGAACTCATGTCTCTTTCTACTGATGTTGATGGTACTGATATGGACCACGTCCTCTGGCTGTTCACCCTCCCCAGTCAGACTGCTCTGCAGCTTCTCAGTGATGTCCTTGACCCTGGCACCGGGGAGGCAACATACCATCCTGCCAGACTGGCCCTGGCGAGCCCACCCCACTTACCTGGGTCCTCGGCCTCCTGTAGTACTGACAGTACTGACAGTAGCCACCACTTCTGCTGGTGCTGCTGGTACTACTGAGCTGCCAGCCCTCTGATTGGCTGGCAGCTCTTGGAGGCAGGATCCCATCCTCAAAGGGATAGGGGACACTGATGGTGGGCAGTTAATTGGTTGCCCGCTGTGAAATTTGGCTGGGGGTCCAAAACAAGGCTGAGGCAGGGTTGTCCCTTGCCTTCTGGCCTGTTCCCAGGACCCCGCTGTCAGGATAAAATTCAGCCCACGATGTGCACTCCACGGGACCAAAGGGGCGTGCCATACCTCTATTTATTAGACAAACTAAACTTAACAGAAATAAACTAAAGGCTTACTAATGACACATATAAAAACTCACCAGCTACTCACCAATCAGCACCTTCCCTTGTGCTGACATCACTTTTAGTTTTTTTTAACCTCACTTTATGACACTCGTGCTCCCCCCGCTCTGCTTCTCCATCCCGGAAATCCTCTAGGTCTACTCTGCTTAACTCTGGGCTCTCTGAACAACCACTCCTTCAGGGCCACTCTCCTTAACTCTGGTCTCTCTGAGTAGCCAATCACCTATCTGTTGTGCTGTGACATTATTCCTTAATTCTTTGTTGACTTATTTCTTGTAGTGCTCTCCTGACTCCTACTGACTCCCTGCTGCCACTTTTACCTATTGGTCTCCAGCATTGCTTTCCCTCTCTCCCATAGCAGGGTTGAGTCCTTATTGATAAGAGATTGAAAGAATGCTAGACGCCGTGAAACCCTGTCAGTGCTGTTGTACTGAAAAGATGTGAACAGAACAGTGTCCTGCGAACAAAGCAGAATGCTTCCGCTGTAAGAAAGTAGGCCATTTTGGGAAGATGTGCCAAAGTAAAATCTCTTCTCCCACTAGTTCAAAAGTAAAAGACTTCAAGCGTAGAGCCATTAATGAAGTTGAACAATCTCCATCAGGAGCGAAATCAGAAAACCTCCTTGGTGTGATCAATGATCCTAATCATGCCTTCTGGTCTGCAGATATATATGTAAACAGACATATCACCAACTTTAAACTCGACACTAGAGCAACTGTAACAGTCTTGTCAGACAATGGACCATGGTTCTCAATGCATTGCTTGCAACAAACTGAAACTCAGTTACATGGCCCAAGAGGGATTGAACTGAAAGTCAAGAGAAATCTACAGGCAACACTCCAGTACAAGGGAAAGCAGATATTGCAAACACTGTATTTTCTACAGAATCAAGAATTCTCTTTCTTAAGTAGATGAGCTTATATTGACCTTCATCTTCTAAGAAAAGTGGAAGAAGTTAAGTGACAGGAATCCAGGACTCACTTCCAAAAAGACTTTCTGAAATTATTTACTTGTCTAGGAAAACTTTAGACTAAATATAGTATTATGGTGCGAAAAGGTGCTAAACCAGTATATCTTTTTAGCCTAGGAAAATACCACACCCACTAATGAAGCAAGTTCAATATCAGATAGAAGAGATGACCAGGATGGGAGTCAATTCTCCTGTCACTGAACCGAACAGGTATTTGGGAATGGATCCAGTTCCTAAACCTAACGGTGATCTTTGCATTTGTGTAGGCTTAACTCAGCTTAATAAGGCTTTGGCAAGAGAAGTTCATCTGATGTCCTCAGTGGACGAAAGCTTGGCAGAGTTATCCAAACGTTCCATGTTCACAAAGCTTGATGCGAATAGTAGATTTTGGCAAGTTCTGTTGGATAAGAAGTCAAGGTTATTGACAACCTTCATTACTGCATTCGGAAGATTTTGTTTTAATCGTTTACCATTCAGTATAACATCAGCACCAGAAATATTCCAAAGAACTATGCCAAACATTCTACAGGGCCTTAAAGGAGTATTATGCCATATCGATGACATCTTAGTCCATGGTGAATCCATTGAAGAACATGACTTGAGGGTTAGAGCATTTTTAAATTGCCTACAAGAAGATGGCCTGACATATAAACAATGCAAATTCTTGAAAACGTTTCTTAGAACTCATTGTCAGTAGCAATGGCATAATGACAGACCCACAAAAGGCGAGAACCATTCCTGAATTTCCACTTCCTACTTCTGTCCAAGATCTTCAACAATTCCTTGGAATGGTGAATCAGTTGGCAAAATTTTTACCCAATCTAGCACAACATACTGAACCCTGAAGAGAACTATTAAAGAAAGCATGAGCAAATAAAATCCCATGGGATCCAGGAAAATGCAGCAAGGTGTTACAAAATTGGCTCAGTGGCAGGAAACCTAGGGTAATTGTTGACAAGTGTTTTTGCAACTGGAGGGCTGTTTCCAGTGGCATTCCGCAGGGCTCAGTACTGGGTCCCCTGCTTTTTGTGGTATATATTAATGATTTGAACGTAAATGTGGGGAGCTTGATCAAGAAGTTTGCGGACAACACAAAGATTGGCCATGTGGTAGACAGCGAGGAGGATAGCTGTAGGCTGCAGGAAGATTTTGATGGTCTGGTCAGATGGGCAGAAGAGTGGCAAATGGAATTCAACCTGGAGAAGTGTGAGGTGATGCATTTGGGGAGGTCAAACAAGACAAAGGAATACACGATAAATGGGAAAATACCGAGATGTGTCGAGGAAGTGAGGGACCTTGGAGTAAATGTCCACAGATCCCTGAAGGTAGCAGGACAGGTCGATAAGATGGTTAAGAAAGCATATGGAATCCTTTACTTTATTAGCCGAGGTATAGAATATAAGAGCATGGAGGTTATGCTGGAACTGTATAACTCATTGGTTCGGCCACAACTTGAGTATTGTGTGCAGTTCTGGTCACCTCATTACAGAAAGGATGTAATTGCACTAGAGAGGGTACAAAGGAGATTTACGAGGATGTTGCTGGGACAAGAAAAATGCAGCTATGAGGAAAGAGTGGATAGCCTGGGGTTGTTGTCCTTGGAACAGAGAAGGCTGAGGGGAGATCTGATTGAAATGTACAAAATTTTGAGTGGGCTGGATAGAGTGGATGTGAAGGGCCTATTTACCTTAGCAGAGAGGTCAATGACTAGGGGGCATAGATTTAAAGTGATTGGTAGAAAAATTAGAAGGGAGATGAGGAAACATTTTTTCACTCAGAGTATGGTGATGGTCTGGGACTCACTGCCTGAAAGGGTAGTTGAGGCAGAGACCTTCAACTCATTGAAAAAGAGTCTGGATATGCACCTCAAGTACCATAATCTGCAGGGCTACGGACCAAATGGTGGAAGATGGGATTAGAATAGGTGGAACGTTTTGCGGCCGGCACAGACACGATGGGCCAAGTGGCTTCTTTCCGTGCCATAAACTTTCTATGATTCTATGATTGGAGTGCACATCAGGAGCAAGCATTTCAAAGGATTAAGGAGATGCTGATTTCACCAGCTATCTTAGTGCATTATAACCCCCTACTACCAACCACAATTGCAGCAGATGCCTCATCTACAGGGTTAGGGGCAGTCCTTTTTCAAGAACAACCAGATGGATGTCAAAGACCAGTTTATTATACATCTCGGGCATTGTCTGAGACTGAGAGGAGGTACACCATCATTGAGAAAGAAGCTCTCGCAGTCACTTGGGTTTATGGGAAGTTTTCAGGTTATATTATCAGCTTCAAAGTCATCATAGAGACAGGCCACAAACGCTTAGTTTCCTTACTTGATGAACAGGAACTCGTGAGGATGCCTCCGAGAATCCAGAGATTCCAGTTGAGGCTAATGAGATTCACCTATGAAACGGTATACATGCAGGGCAAGCGGCAAACGACAGCAGCTGCATTGTCCAGAGCTACTGTTGCCCATCCTACACAACAGGATGTTACCTTTATTAATGAGATTGAGTCATATTGTCAGTTCACTACATTACAGCAAGCTCAAAAAAGCGCCAAGAAATTAATCAGGCTCAGCTGCAAGACGAGGAATGCATCTGTATACGCCAATATTGCACACAAGGTTGGCTGCAGCAGCATTCCAGTGGTCAGGTGATGAAAATCTTCTTTGACACAGAAGGCATTTCACTATTGTGGATGATTTGCTGGCATATGACGAGATGCTGGTGATTCCGGACTCACTCCGGGTAGACATCTTGGCCAAAATACACCAGGGACACATGGGTATAACGTAATGCAGAGCGCAGGCTCAGTCGTCCATGTGGTGCCTGGGAAGGTCGCGGGATATAGAAGCAATGATTTCAAATTGCCAGGTATGCACAGTGTACAGCCAGGATCAGAGGGAACCCCCTTATCTCAACCCAAGTTCCAACCAGACCATGGGAACATCTGGGGATGGATTTGTTCCTGTTTAATGGAAAATCCTATCTGCTTGTTATTGACTATTTTTCAAGGTAGTTTGAAGTCAAACGTTTGTACACAATGCCTATTGAGATAATCATTTGAACTTTATTGGAGATCTTTGCAACACATGGTATTCCTGATGAGATAGTTTCCAATAATGGACCACAATTTGCAAATGACTTTGTGGAATATTGTGGATTTATACATCTTACAAGTTCCCCTAGATATCCTCAATGTAATGGTGAAGCTGAAAGAGGAGTCAGAACTATCAAAGCTCTGTTAAAGAAGAATGAAGATTTTCAAACAGCACTCCTAAACTATAGATGTACTCCATTGCTATGTGGATTAGCACCGTCAGAACTGTTGATGGGAAGGAAGCTTAGAACACAACTTCCCATCCTACTCAAAAAATTACTTCCAGGGCTGGAAGTCCAGGATTATCAGAGAGTTCAAGACAGAGAAAAGTCTTAACGAAAGCAACAAGCTTAGAATTATAATTGGAGATATTGTACCAGGAACGTACCCAATTGATAGAAGGAGAAAAGGTATGGGTATGAGACCAAGGCAGAAAAAGAGTAATCGTCCAGAGAGATGAGAATCAACAGAGATCTTACTTAGTATATACTTTAGAAGGTACTATAAGAAGAAACAGGAGAAATCTTATATCTGTTTATCAAAGATGTCAATCAGTCATATATTTGGATGAACCCGATGTTGAACCTGAAATTCAGAAAACACTACAAACCTTAATGAAGGCCGTCCAAGCCAGCTAACAAGAGTTCAGAGAAAGACTACTAATCTTCTGCATCTGACAACAACACGATCAGGGAGAGTTGTGAAGCCTCCTGACAGACTCAATCTGTGATGTCAGAGACTTGGGGGGAGATGGGGTAGTATGTAAAAATAAAAAAATGAATGTGTGTGTATATATATATATTCATATATATACATATATATGAATAAAGACTTGGGGGTGGGGGAGATGTAGTATAAAGGTTTGAAAAGGTTATTGTTTGAGAGAGTGTGAGGAACACCTCCTACCATCATAATGTAAGAGATCACGTGAGAGAAACTTGAAGGAGAAGCAGTATGGCCTCAGAGAAGTCATTCAGACTTACGTAAAGCTGTATATAGTTAATATGTAATACATGAGTTAATGTTAAAATTACAGAAGACTCAGAAATCTCTCCTAGCTAGACTAACTAAATACACAAAACGGCAGCAGACTAACCAAACATACACCACTGCCTTTCTGTCCATGAGACAAATAAACACCATTAACCTCAAAGATAGTTTTGCCACCAAGGCATGTCTAATCCACATTAAGGAATAGACCATAAAAGTCACGATAAGGATTATTGGTATACGATAACAATATGACTACTTAAGTTGGATGTTCTGATTCCTTGGCCTCTTCTTGTTTGTGTTGGAAAATCATGAGCAGTGAGTGAGGTCTTGAAAAATGTACCCTCATATCTTGTACAAAGATATCAGTGATTGTAACCATGGATGCAATGCCTTACTGGGGTGTTACATAAACAGTATAAGGTAGAATTTCTGTGGGAGTTATTCCAATCACCCATTATAACTTAGGCAGAAATGGTGTCATTGGTTTCTTACACCTTTGCACCTGGATTTCTGCCACTCCTCCCATGAAGTTACAATGGGAAATTGGGAGAACTCTGTGGAAATTCTATTCCCCCAAGTTTTGCTCTTATAGTCTATAATAGATGAAAACCCTTCAATTGGATGACACCTTTCAATTACTTACAAGTACTTACTTGTGCATTATTGCCTATTTAAGACCAAAGACTGTTTACAATGTAAGGTTACTGTGAATGTTTATTATTTTCAATTTTTTGTACATTTAACCTTAGGTGCCTATAGAGGGTGAGTTCATAATTACTGCACTTTCCTTGTTGATGACTTTGTCGTCATGTGAAGGGTGTGGGAAGAGAAGCAGTAATAGTAAGTGGAGAAGCAGTTGTCTATGTCTACATGAGATTTGAAGGGACTGGTGATCCTATTGTTCTCTGGGAGGGATGTAGCAACATGGCGAGCCCACGGTTGGAAATAGAAACATAGAACATAGAAAAATACAGCACAGAACAGGCCCTTCGGCCCACGATGTTGTGCCGATCCTTTGTCCTCTGTCAAGGACAATTTAATCTATACCCCATCATTCTCCTTTATCCATATACCTATCTAAAAGCCGTTTGAAAGTCCCTAAAGTTTCTGACTCAACAACTTCCCCAGGCAAGGCATTCCATGCCCCGACCACTCTCTGGGTAAAGAACCTTCCCCTGACATCCCCCTTATATCTCCCACCCTTCACCTTAAATTTATGACCCCTTGTAACGCTTTGCTCCACCCGGGGAAAAAGTTTCTGACTGTCTACCCTATCTATTCCCCTGATCATCTTATAAACCTCTATCATGTCACCCCTCATCCTTCTCCGTTCTAATGAGAAGAGGCCTAGAATGTTCAGCCTTTCCTCGTAAGACTTATTCTCCATTCCAGGCAACATCCTGGTAAATCTCCTCTGCACCCTCTCCAAGGCTTCCACATCCTTCCTAAAATGAGGCGACCAGAACTGCACACAGTACTCCAAATGAGGCCTTACCAAGGTCCTGTACAGCTGCATCATCACCTCACGGCTCTTAAATTCAATCCCTCTGCTAATGAACGCTAACACCCCATATGCCTTCTTCACAGCCCTATCCACTTGAGTTGCAACTTTCAACGATCTATGCACATAGACCCCAAGGTCTCTCTGCTCCTCCACATGCCCAAGAACCCTACCGTTAACCCAGTATTTTGCATTCGTGTTTGTCCTTCCAAAATGGACGACCTCACACTTTTCAGGGTTAAACTCCATCTGCCACTTTTCAGCCCAGCACTGCAACCTATCCAAGTCCCTTTGCAGACGACAAATGCAATCTAAATGATAGTGAACAAAAAAAAATCACGAGGGGTTAAGGCATCTTGTGGACAAATAGTATTGGTATGGCAGAGGATGGTGCAGCAACTCAGGACGAAGCAGTTTTGTTTCTGCAGAGCCAGACTAAATGTACTTCACGAAGAATTTGTTTTGACAGCTAGATAAACAGATTTTTATTGCTTGTTGGACCATGCATCATCTTACAAACGAATGCTGTGAGACAGAGATTCCACTGGACCTATTTAGCGTCTTTTGCAATGTTCATATAATAGCTGTGTTTTTCGACAGTTTCAAAAATACTTGATTATATTGTCGAATGTACTTACTCTAAAAATGACAACAGATTCCATGATTGCTTTTATGTTGCGTGCTTATGTTGAGCTCATGACGTTTCAGCCTTGTTAAAACTAACACCTTATCACACCATCAGGACATCCCAAACACCTTACAAGCAGCAAATAATTTTTGAAGTGCAATTACTGTTAATTTGTAAGCAAATGCAGCAGCTAATTAACGCACACCAAGATCCCACAAATGAAAGGTCACACAGATCTGAAACGTTAACTCTGTTTTTCTCTCCACAGATGCTGCCAGACCTACTGAGTATTCCCAGCATTCTCTGTTTTTGTTTGTGAAGCAATGGCTTCAGTCTTTCGAATGTTTAATTGGGGGAAATTTCTGCTCATCCAATACAGGATGTCAGACAAGCAGCAAGAAAAATCAGTGGCAGTGGAGAGGCTGAGGGAGGTGGTGGTGAGGTAGAGCTGGGTGCCGTGAGGATACCTGTGGAACCTGATATTGAGTTTTCAGATGACATCCACATTGGAGATGACAACAGGCAGGTATCCTTCACACCATGCAAGGGCCAGGCAATGACCATCTTGAACAAGGGAAGGCCCAACCCAGAGACTGAGGAGGGCAGAGTTGTTGGAGCATGGACATCATTGTTGCAGGGATTTGATGAGACATAGACCAATGCATCTTTTTAGGGGAAATTGAATAAATATTTGAAGCAGAGGATGACAAAGGCATATTAGAAGAGATCAGGGCAATGGGGTTAAATTTGGATTGCTGTAGAAAAGAGTTAGCATCCTTATGATGGGCTGAATGGCCTCCTTCTGTGCTGTAAATCTTTATGGTTCTTCTGGGACCCAGGATGCCAATGTGCTTTGACATATAATTTCCCAAGAATACCTATCTGTTTCTATGACAAGAGAGCACAGAATACAAGTGAATAGAACTGGACTGTAGAAAGGTTCAGGAATAAAAACAGCCTTGATTTCCTTGGAGAACGCCAACCTGGATATCATTCCATACAAAAACTAGAGAGAGGCGAAGGTAAATCCTAGGCTTCCTCCAAGTTCAGGTCTAGTGCTACTCTTCTCTCATATCTTGTCTCTGTTCACACTCGCTGTCAGACAAACTTCACCTGCAGTATATTGCAAAGCAAGCTCTGTTTAAGGCATTCTTGTAACAGTTCATTTTTTGTCATTGTAGGCCAGGTAAGTCGCCGTGCACAGATATCACTAAGTAAGAAGTGGTGGAAAAATACATATGAATGGCTTGTAATTTTCACAGTGTTGCGTTCAGTCTGCTGCCATGATGTGCAAAAGTCCTCTTTACGTCTGTTAGTGCAGTTTCCTCTGCACATTACAAATAGAGTGGGCATAGCTCTGAGGAAATTGTTAATAAAAATACCACAAAATATGTGGAATAAAAACATGTCACTCAAAAAATGTTGTAAACAAAGCAACAAATAAATCACACAAAGCTTGTTCCCCTTTAAGAGCTGCATCACATGTGCAGCTTCCCTTACGCCCATTCAAAATGGCTTTGAAGCAAAAAGTGCAATCCTGCCACAGAAGCCAGGAACTTGCATCAGGCATTCATTTCAGTTTTTTCCATGTACATTCTGGAATCTTAATGAGACAATGACATAAAAGGTGTACAAGCAATCCCGTGCACAACGTGCAACTGGCTGGAAAATTGCACACAGAATGAACTGGAAGCAGCAGGCACCTCAGGTCCGCTTGCTCAATTCCTTCATGCCCATTCAGTAACTGATTGGAAAATGTTTCCTATATGTTAACTTTAGTCTTTTGTGTTAGAGTCATAGAGAGATACAGCACTGAAACAGGCCTTTCAGCCCACTGAGTCCACACTGACCATTAACAACCCATTTATACTAATCCTACATTAATCCCATTACCCTCTCCCATCCCCACCTTCCCTCAATTCTCCTACCTACACTAGGGACAATGGCCAATTTACCTATCAACCAACAAGTCTTTGACATGTGGGAGGAAACCAACACAGTCACAGGGAGAACTTGCAAACTCCACACAGGCAGTACCCAGAACTGAACCTGGGAGGTTATAGTGCTAACCACTGCACCACTGTGCCACCCATTAATTTGTTAATGTGCTCTTGCACCTCATATATTTTATATCCCTGGACATTACACATAATTAATCTGTAACAGTTAAGAATGGTAGCGAATGATACTTAGGCTGGAATTCTTCGAAAATAACACGAATCACTGTGACACTTAATACAGCAGTTGGAATGACCTTAATTCTTTCATGAACTAATTGGAAAGCAATCACAACCATTCACTTTTTATGCAGATGTGCAGTTTTGCCAAATGTGGATTTCAATTCCATTGCGCTAAAATTTAAATGTACAAAATTTTATGGCAGGTGACATCACACTTTCCCAGTTCATTAGTAAAAACTTATTTTTCTAATGTGTGCAATCAGTTTATAGCCCTGAAGGTAACCAGCGATTTAGTCTTTTAGTTTGAATTGTAAATGTGGTGCACAGCACAGTAGCCTAATTCAGGTTGTATTAACTTCAGAGAATAAGTTTGGGTATGGATTTAAAATTAACAGCCAGAATTTTCTGAGGTCTGGCACCTTGGGCAGGATTTCACAGATAGCTGATCAAGTCTTGGAAAATCATGGGTGTGCTGCCTGTGAATTTCCCCCTTTAATGTCATGGACAGAAAATCACAGACGAAGCAATGGCAATTATTTGATACATTACCCTTTGTTTATGAGGTTTTGCCAGTGGCACTTGGCCTCCGATAGTTTCAGCCAAAGTCTGCATGATATTCATCCAGTGAAACAGGCTGCATTTTTGCATGTGATGCACAACAGGAATAATTTTCAGTTCAGGCCTCATGGGTCAATTTTCTTGCCCCTCCCTGGCTCTGGCCCCAGCGCTGGACGGGAGCAGCACAAAATGTGTTGCATTTAACATGTATGGAATGCAGCAAATAGTGGGTACTTAGACATGGAGATCTGTAGGTTAAGAGTTTTGGCCTGCTGCTCAGGCTTCTCGGACTCTCCAGTCTGAGGCTGGTTCCCAGCACTGGCCCACATCAGCTAGTTAAAGCACCCCTCCTTCTGGATATCTCATATCCAAATTTCCCCTTTATCTGATCTTTACATCCCAGGAATGGAACTTCTCCAGATGTAAAGGTGATGAAAATCAATCCCAGTTGTAGATAGATCAGCAAAGAAAACGTTGGCCATTGAAAGTAGGTTGATTAAAATTATTCCTTCCTTTTCTTTGCAACGTTATCTATTGGACATTGTTGACAAGAATTGTTGGCATGCAGGTCAGAATTTGCCAGAAACCTCTTGCTGACGATGGGTGCAAAATTCCAACTGTTCTCTTTGTATGAATCAAAGTTGGAGCCTTGTGTCGAGGTCTGATGCGGTTTCTGCAAGACCAGTTTTTGAAGAGTTGTAATGAAGTGATCTTTATAAACCTTCAAAAGTTTGCACTTGCTAAAACTGGTGTATAGTAGACATTCTGAGGAATTTGCATGCCTGCTACAATTATTTGATCCTTTGATATTATAGCAATTTACATAGAGGATTCACAGTCTACAGGTAACATAAGAATAGGGAGCAAGAATAGACCATGTGGCCTATCAAACTTGTTCAGACATTCAATAACACCTTGTTGAACTTCTACATCAACTCCACTTTCCAACCCTATCCCCATATCCCTTAACACAAAAATTCATCGATCTCAGTCTTGAATATACTAATTGACTTTTTTTAATTCATTCATGGGATGTGGGCGTCGCTGGCCAGACCAGCATTTATTGCTCATCCCTAATTGCCTGTGGGAAAGTGGTGGTGAGCTGCCTTCTTGAACCGCTGCAGTCCATGTGAGGTAGGTACACCCACAGTGCTGTTAGGAAGGGAGTTCCAGGATTTTGACCCAGTGACAGAGAAGGAACAGCGATATAGTTCCAAGTCAGGATGGTGTGTGACTTGGAGGGGGCCTTGCAGGTGGTGGTGTTCCCATGCATTTGCTGCCCTTGTCCTTCTAATTGGTAGAGGTTGCGGGTTTGGAAGGTGCTGTCTAAGGAGCCTTGGTGCGTTGCTGCAGTGCATCTTGTAGATGGTACACACTGTTGCCACTGTGCGTCGGTGGTAGAGGGAGTGAATGTTTGTAGATAGTGTGCCAATCATGCGGGCTGCTTTGTCCAGGATGGTGTTGAGCTTCTTGAGTGTTGTTGGAGCTGCACCCATCCAGACAAATGGAGAGTATTCCATCACACTCCTGACTTGTGCCCTGAAGATGGTGGACAGGCTTTGGGGAGTCAGGAGGTGACTTACTCGCCACAGGATTCCTAGCCTCTGACCTGCTCTTGCAGCCATGGTATTTATATGGCTACTCCAGTTCAATTTCTGGTCAATGGTAGCACCTAGGCTGTTGATAGTGGGGGATTCAGCAATGGTAATGCCATTGAATGTCAAGGGGAGATGGTTAGATTCTCTGTTGTTGGAGATGGTCATTGCCTGGCACTTGTGTGGTGCGAATGTTACTTGCCACTTATCAGCCCAAGCCTGGCTATTGTCCAGGACTTGCTGCATTTCTACATGGACTGCTTCAGTATCTGAGGAGTCGCGAATGGTGCTGAACATTGTGCAATCATCAGCGAACATCCCCACTTCTGACCTTATGATTGAAGGAAGTTCAGTTCTTTTGTCCATGTCTCAACCAAGGCTGTAATGAGATCAGGAGCTGAGTAGCCCTGGAGGAAACCAAACTGAGCGTCACTAAGCAGGTTATTGATAAGCCAGTGCCGCTTGATGGCACTGTTGATGACACCTTCCATCGCTTTACTACTAATTGAGAGTAGTCTGTTAGAGCGGTAATTGGCTGTTTTGGACTTGTCCTGCTTTTTGTGTACAGGACATACCTGGGCAATTTTCTACATTGCCGGATAGATGCCAATGTTGTAGCTGTACTGGAACAGCTTGGCTAGGGGCGTGGCAAGTTCTGGAGCACAGGTCTTCAGTACTATTGCCTCCTCCACAATGATCATCTGCCAGCTGTGGCCATTCTTCATTTTTAAATTTCCAGACGTTTTCAGAGAGCGTCTCCATCATGAGATGCCCTCTCTGTCTCCTATATACTTCAGCAATGTCCACCTCTCCCAGTGGGGCTGCCGGCCATCCACATTTTTGGGCCCTCTGATAGGCAGGTTCTGGAGGCTTAGTCATCCTTAATTGGGCGGCAAAGGCGGAGGCAGCCTGTTAATTGGCCACTTCCGAGAAGATTACGCAGGAAAGTGGAACGCAGGCACCATCAGGGTCATGGCCTGGAAATGGTCCCGTGCCCGAGAATCTTCTAAGAGTATAAGATTCAGCCCAATGTCTCTGTCCTACTAATGACTCCTAGCCATGGGGAAAGTGATGCCATTGATTGCTGTTGCAAAAAATAGATCAACTGCTTTATACGTCCCTGGACTGTAAATGGCTGTTGATGTCCCCAATGCCTTTGGAAAATATGGAGGTAAAAAAGGTTCAGGATTGAAATGACCTCCACAGTGAATGTCAGTACCCTGCTTGCCCAAGAATTTGGCTGGAGATTTTCCTGAAGCATGGGGGGAGGCAGTGGCATCAGGGTAATGTCACTGGACACGTAATCCAAAGGCCCTGGCTAATGCTCTGGCAACATAGTTTTGAATCCCACCACAGCAAATGGCGGACTTTGAATTCAATTAATAAAAAAAAAATCTGGAATTAAGAGCTAGTCTAATGACTGATAGTTGTGAAAACCCATCTGGTTCATGAATGTCCTTTAGGAAAGGAAATCTGCCATCCTTACCTGGTCTGGCTTACATGTGACTCCAGACCCACAGTAATGTGGTTAACTCTTACATGCCCTCTGAAATGGCCTAGCAAGCCACTCAGTTCAAGGACAATTAGGGATGAGCAGTGAATGCTGGCCTAGCCAGCGACACTCACATCCCATGAATGAATAAAAAGAAATGTGGCACAACTCTGTCACTGCCTCCCTGGTGTATCTCATCCTTTGTATGTATTGTTCCTCGGTTAAGTCCAGATAACTGTGGTTGACAGAGTAGTGGTAAGTAGATGTTCCCTTCCTGTAGTGTAATCTGGAGTCCCTGGCATCTCTGCATCTCTCCTCCTATTCCTCTCAGTGCAACAGTAAAATGAAATTCTAACTGGGCAACGGTTGGGCCCAACGTGTGCAGGGTTAGGCAAAAGTGGAGAATGCCAAAACTCCAATGGAAGGCTCCTTTTAGCTGCAGTGTAGCAAAATAAAAAGAAAATGCCATGGTGAAGGGTTAAGGCCCCCAGTATAGCACTCCACTAAGTTTGAAAAAAGATGATGCAAATCAGGAAGTAGTGATTATATAACACAAAGCTGAACTTTAAAAGCCAGAAGATGGTAGGAAGGATAAACAAGAATGAAGGAGTTAAAGAAAGAAGCTGTGCAATGAGTCTGGATTTCAACATAGTGGGAACTTAGGGAAAAGGAAGAGCATGTAGGACAGCAAATGCCGAGCTTAGAAGGAAGAAGCAAGAAAAACATTGCATCATAGAAAGTTAAATAATTTCCCAATGAACAACAAGCTTTACCACTACCATTACCAAGCCAAATGTGAAAAGAGTATTTAATAATTAATAATCCTTAAGAGCTAATTAAGTTTTGCTACTCTGGCTTTAAGCAGTGCTGCAATTGAATTTAAACACCAAAAAGCCAAATGTTGTAGCTGTGTGCCTGGTAAAAAGGACATTTGAAATTTTTACTAAAATTGTGTAGCTCTCTGGGCATCCATCTATCAGATAAAGTAGTGGTTTTAATCCATCTGCATTTAGTTTTGTGGGAAAAGTCTGTAGCCCCGGGGGTATAATTATGCTGTCACTTTGTATGTTAAGAGCGTCCCTGACACTGGGAGTTAGATTTGACGGCCTGTTTTAAGGTCTGCAGTAAATCAGCCAGATCGTAGGCACAGGGCTTTGTGAACATTTAAACAGGTAATGATGTAACAGAACCCAAGGCTACAAGTTGCAAACTGTTAATAGACTTAAAAGAAGCCAAGTGTAGCCATTCATCCAGTTCCAAACACCACATATTGATAAACGCTTTGAAATGTAGTAGGGCTTGCCACATGCTGCACTGTTTTTTTTTAAATATGTCCCACAGAATATGAAAGATAGGACAATTACATTTTGAGTTTAGTGTCAATATTTTTACACCTTGGCAACTACACATTGCTGTTTGTTCCCCCAATACATTCTTATGTTCAAGTGATTTGAATAGTTTTGTGTAGCAGGTGAGCTAGTTGATAATGGCCTCACCTGCAAAGCAGTGTGCTTTGAATCCTTCCTGAATACTAGAGTTCATATATAGCAGACATCCTGGTACATTATAAATGGGGTTGGAGAACTTCCTCCTTTACTCTTGTATATTGTATCCCCTTGCAGTTTTACATATCTCTTACTACTGCCTCTATACAATTACCTCCTTCAACACAGAATGTTGATCTATCTCGACCGTTGGCTTCTCCACAGCCGAGAGAAATGACACTTGTTGTTTGGATAATGAACATGACTTTGCCAGGCTACACCCTTCTCTCCCACCACCCCGTCCCCTCCTTCCCTTGCAGCCCCGTGGAGTACCAGTGCTGTGCCACCACATTGACCTTCATTGGCCAGCCACACAAGCTTCAGTAAAATATGTCCGATGAAAGTGCTCAAATTCAAAAGCGGTTAAGGATTGGAATCTAAAATAGTTGCAAGATTTACCATGTTGCCATTGTGTTGTCTTCACGATGGGTTATTCAAACCAAATCGCAGAAAGGGGTTCATTGTGTTCACGATTCACTCCATTGTGTTTTCTTAGATAACACGATTAAGAAGTTGGACTCCTCTACAATTACTTTACATTGGGTGATCAGGCCATATTTAGATGATAACAGATAATTTCATACCAGCTGCACAGCTGTGGCAAAAATGAATTAGTCACCACTGTGAATATCGGTGGTCCTTAGACTAAATTAAATTAAAAGTACTTCTGAGATTCGGCAAAGTGGAACTACTGGCTAAATTCTTCCGGAGACAGTTACACCTAAGCAGAAAAAGTAAGCAGCAGTTTCTTCAGGTTCAGCAATCTCACTAGTGAGTGAAACAATGCAATTTCTGTCTATGCAATTCCTTTTTTTTTGTAAGCAAACCAAAAGTCTCACTAATGTCTTTTTAGATAAAAATGATTCCTCTTTAAAACATATTAAGCTTGCCTGTCTGGAGTATTTCTCTGCCGATATAGTAAAACAATTGGCCTGATTATTCTAGCAAAGGTACAGAAGGCACAAGAACAGGGTCTGGGGTGAAGAAAATGACAATGGATAGAAACGATTGGGTCAGAACATAATAAACACATTTGGAATTTTTACTTAGCGACTGCAATATTCTTGGTATTATTAGATTGATACGAAATACTTAATGAGTCTGCAGAGGTATATGAAACAAAAGCTTTATTAGAACAAATCATACTGCTCTGGCTTACATCCTGTGATGTATACTGTATGATTAGCATTTAAACAATTAGAATTAACCCATTACCAACCCAATATCCAATATAACACATTACACTACATCTCCCCCCAAGTCTCTGATTCCCATTTCTATGTGAAGATCAAACAAACCACAACTTTAAACTCTGGCATGTTGCTGTCCTTAATCTTGTTTTCTTCCCTTAGGTCCTCTTCTTTCCTCCATTCTTCTCATATGGACAACTGCTGTGGTGAGTTCATAAGTCTACCAGAACAGGTCCTCTTCTCCTTTGGAGGGGTCTGGGGTTTTGAGCCCTACCAGTGGTCCCTCAGACTCTGCTAGGCAGGAGAGGAATTGGTAGATGCCTCAGGTTTACCAGTCGGATTGTCATCTGGATTGGTGGATGAATGCAGCATCTCTGGTTGGTTAGATAGGGTAGGTGACTGGTTCCATGGGGTAGGAGGCTGCTTCTGTATGGAAACCAGTGCACGTCTCTTCTGTCTCACCATACCATGCTCTGTTTGAATAAGATAGGACCGTGGATGTGGTGGCTGTTCAACCATTTGTCCATAGCAATCTTGGTCTCAAATCCAAACTGGCTTTCCTGGTTAGAGGTCTGGCAGGTCGTGTGCCTTGTGACGTTTGTTATAATTCCACATCAGGCAGGAACGATCTTTGTCCTCTTGCTCTCTCACTTTGTTCAAGTCATCAACTTGTACTTGTGGCATGAGCGGGTGTGTGTAGGTAGGGAGTTGAGCTTTCAGTCTTCTTCCCATTAGGAGTTCACATGATGCTGAGCCATTTTGGAGTGGAGTTGAACAACAGCTCAGAAGTGAGTTGGATATCATCGTTCTTCTTCAGCAAAGCTTTCACTCTAGACACTCCTTTTTCAGCTTCACCACTGGCTGAGGGTGTCTTGGTGAGATGGTGGTATGGACAAATCCATATGGTACTGTGAACTCTTTAAAGTATTCATTGCCAAACTGTGGTCCCTTGTCTGAGATTACAAGATCTGTGATTCCATGTGTGCAAATATCTCCTTCAATGATATCAGAAGTGTGGCCCTGCAGTTGATTGACTTCTATCTATCTGGAGTAGCAATGAACTGTGATAAAGAACATCTTACCTCTGTGTTTGAAAAGGTCCATCCTAAGATGTTCCCATGGTGTGATGGAAAGGAAGATGGCATCAACGGTTCCCTTGTCTCCTGGCGATGAATAACACAAGTAATGCAGCTTGATATCATCTCTTCTAGAGACTTTGAGAGACCTAGTCACCAAACAGAATATCTTGCTCTGGCTCGCCATTTTGTGATGCCCAAATGTCCTTGGTGCAATTGTTGTACGATGTTCATCCTGGAACTCCCTTCCTAACAGCACTGTTGGTGTACCTACTCCCATGTCGACTGCAGTTGTTCAAGAAGGCATCTCACCGTCACCTTACATACATAGAACATAGAACAGTACAGCACAGTACAGGCCCTTCGGCCCACGATGTTGTGCCGAACCTTTAACCTACTCTAAGATCAAACTAACTACCTACCCTTCATTCTACTATCATCCATGTACCTATCCAAGAGTCGCTTAAATGCCCCTAATGTATCTGCTTCTACTACCACCGCTGGCAGCGCATTCCACGCACCCACCACTCTCTGTGTAAAGAACCTACCTCTGACATCTCCCCGAAACCTTCCTCCAATCACCTTAAAATTATGCCCCCTGGTGATAGCCCTTTCCACCCTGGGAAAAAGTCTCTGACTATCCACTCTATCTATGCCTCTCATCATCTTGTACCCCTCTATCAAGTCACCTCTCATCCTTCTTCGCTCCAATGAGAAAAGCCCTAGCTCCCTCAATCTTTCTTCGTAGGACATGCCCTCCAGTCCAGGCAGCATCCTGGTAAATCTCCTCTGCACCCTCTCTAAAGCTTCCACATCCTTCCTATAATGAGGCGACCATAACTGAACACAATATTCAAGTGTGGTCGAACCAGGGCCTTATAGAGCTGCAGCATAACCTCGCGGCTCTTAAACTCAATCCCCCTGTTAATGAAAGCCAACATACCATACGCCTTCTTAACAACCCTATCAACTTGGGTGGCAACTTTGAGCGATCTATGGACCCCAAGATCCCTCTGTTCCTCCACACTACCAAGAACCTTCTCAAAGGCAATTAGGGATGGGCAATAAATGCTGGCCTAGCCAGTGATGCCCACATCTCCCGCTGAATTAACAAAAAATGTTGAGTCTCAGAACTCTCGAAATGTCCATTCTCTCGTCATAGATGAGTAAATCACCAACTAGACTGAGATGTCCTCTCTGTTCATAGTACTGTCTGAGAATGGGATTGTGTGGCACGTATGCTGGCCATCCTTTGATGCAGTACTCTCTGAGCTGAGCACATTCTTCATCAGATTTCTGTGCGTCTCTGGTTTTGTTCGGTTGCTGATTTGTTGCTGGTGATTGTCGATGCAAAGGTTTCTACCTCTTCAACAAGGGATACAAGACCTTGTTTGGGCCTTGCTACTGTAAAGTGGGACAAAACATCTGCTGTATTCTGTTGCTTTCCTGGAACATACTCTGTCTTTGCATCAAACCTCATCATCCTCAGTCTGAAACTTTGTACTCATGGAGGCATTTATGCTAACTCCTTCGTATTTAAGAGAGTCACTCAGGACTTGTGGTCTGTCTCCATCTTGAAGGGGAGACCAAGAACATAATCTGCAAACTTCTCACAAGCCCATGTAGCCGCTAATGCTTCTTTCTCTACCACTGCATATCTCTGTTCAGTCCCTGTCGGAGAACGGGATGCGTCATAAATGGTCTGTGCTTTCTATCTGTCTGTATCTGAAAGAGTATAGCTCCCAGTCCTGTAGAAGATGCACCTGCAGCAAAGATAGTGGGTAATTCTGGGTCATAGTGAGCTAAAATATCAGGTGATATCAGCATCTCTTCAATTTTCTCAAAAGATCTGTGTTGTGCTTCCTCCCAGCACCATGTATTGTCCTGTCACAACAGCTAACGTAATGGCTCATTGATGATAGCTAGGTTGGGCAGACACTTTCTGACTTGGTTTACCATACCCATGAATCTCTGTAGCTCAGTCATGTTCCGAGGAGCTGGAAACTATTTGATTGCTCTTGTCTTCTGTGGATTAGCTCTTACACCAGATCCATCCATAATATGTCCAAGGAACTTGACAGTCAGTTAGGAGAATTCACATTTGTTGTTTCGTGCAAGTCCTGCTTTCTCTAGGCATCGCAGCACTGCTCGCACTCCAGTGTCAAGCGCTGTCTGAGTGGATCCATGGATCAGAACATCATCCATATGACATACAACTCCATCTAGTCCTTCTAGAATGCTTGACATTGTCCTCTGGAAGATTTCTGGTTCTGATGTAACACCAAAGGCTAGTCTGTTGAAGCAAACCTTCCAAATTGAGTAATGAAGGTCTTGAGCAACTGAGACTCTTCATCAAGGGGTAATTGCCAAAAACCACTATTTGCATCTAGCTTCATGAAGATTGAACTCTTTCCCAAATTAGCTAAGCTCTTGTCCATAGACAACATAGGATGATCTTCACGTTCAACTGATTTGCTCAGCTCTTTAAGGTGAATGCAAATTCTGATAGAACCGTTGGGTTTTGGCACTAGGACCATCCCTGAGCACCAACTTGTTGGTTCTGTCACAGGTGAAATAACCCCCTGTTTCAACATAGAGTCAATTTCCTTCTTTACTTTTGGTAAGAGTGGATGAGGAACTTTTCTGGGTGTAAACAGGCACACTGGCTTTGTTTCTGAACGTAGAGCTATTTGGTATGGTGTCTTCAGCTTCCCTAGTCCTGCGAACAGCTGTGGGAATCAGTTCTGAAGTTTTTTGGCTGATCTCCTCAGCTTCCCAGTTCCTCTGCTCTGCAAATCAGATGCAAATCGATACAGGACTTCCTACCTAAAAGTGAGCAACTCTGGCTCCAAATCACAATATGTCTGAGAATTCTTTTTCCCGATATTGGAGGGTTGCCTTCAGTTCTCCGATGACTTTGAGTTCTATCCCTTCTGGCTGATATAGCTTTTTGCATGATGATTTAAGAGAGGTTCACTCTAATATAAAAGCAAAATACTGCAGATGCTGGAAATCTGAAATAAAAACAAGAAATGCTGGAAATACTCAGCAGGTCTGGCATCATCTGTGGAGAGAGAAGCAGAGATAACATTTCAGGTCAGTGACACTTCTTCAGAACTCACAAATATTAGAAATGTAAAGCATTTTAAGTAAGTAAAGCGGGTGGGGGGGGGGGGGGGGGGGGTGGGGTTGGTGGTGTTGGTGGGCAAGAGATAACAAAAGAGAAGGTGTTGATAGAAGAAGGTCACAGAGAATAACTGACCAGAAATTCATGGAGCAAAGGCAAATGGTATGTTAATGGTGTGCTGAAAGGCAAAGCATTAGTACTGAGAGGGTGTTATTAGACTGTAAAGCACAAAGACTCCAAGCACAAACATTAATTTAACAAGAAACAGTAACGGTGGGCAGGCACAGTAGAAGCAAGCTAAACACACTAAAAAAACAAAAATAAAATAACCAAATAAAAAAGACCTAAATAAAATAACCAAATAAAAAAGAAAAAATAACTCTAACGACGGGTCAGCATAAGAAAGAACTGAAACTGCTGCACCGGTGTCTAACTTAAAGTGCACCTTATTTCCCTTTACTAGGATCTCAGCATTCCAGCAGCATCTGCTTGGTTCCTGGATCCATCCAAGGAAAGGCACTTCAATATCATGGATATCATCTACTTCATGGATCTTGCCACTTTTCAAAGGGTTCCCTTTTTGTGTATTCAGTACAGGGTTGTTGCTATGGCACACCACCTGGAAGTGGCCCATCTTTCTGCATAAATGACATTCGGCCTCTTTAGCAGGGCTGTTTCCCTGTCTGTGTTTTTCTCCGCCATACCAATTACAGTTAGCTGTTGATGGATGCTCTTTCTGTTTCCCCTGCTTTCTTCCAACAGCTTTCCCTTTTTTTATATTTGACATGTTCTACTGAGTTAGCTGCTTTTGAGACGGAGCTATCCCTGTCACATCGAACCTGACCTCGGCTTCTCTGCTCAACTGGATTGCCTTTTTTAAGGTTAGGTCATCTCTGTCGTGTTTGATTGATCTGGGTTTGATTGTATTAGTCTGTCCACTGATCAGTGTTCACTGTACTTGATTGTTTAAGATTGAAACTAAAAAAAGACAGGGCTGGAATATTCTAATAGAAACAGTGATTGTGTCTGAAGACATTGTACAAAAATACTGTAAGTGCAGAGATATTTTACTGTAAATAAACCAGTTGGTGATTTAATACAAATGTGATATCTGAATTGCTCTAAGCTAAATCAGATATAGACAGACCGTAAGAGTTTCTATAGATATTTTAAAAAGAAAAGAGTTTACAAGGTGAGCTTTGGTCCTATAGAAAGTGAGTCTGGGAATTAATAATGGATAATAAGGAGATTGCAAATGAATTGAACAGATATTTTGCATTGGTCTTCACTATTGAGGATACAAGTAACATTCCAATATTAGCTGTAAGTCAGGAAATAGAAGAGAGGGAGGAGCTCAAGAAAATTACAATCACCAGGGAAGTGGTACTGAACAAATTGTTGAAGCTGCTGGCTGAAAAATCCATGGGTCCTGATGGACTTAATCTTAGGGTGTTAAAAGAAGTGGCTATTGAAATAGTTGATGAATAGTTGGTTTTAATTTTCCAAAATTCCCTAGATACAGGGAAGGTTCCGTTAGATTGGAAAATAGTGAATGTAACTCCTTTATTCAAAAAGGGAGGGAGACAGAAAGCAGGAAACTACAGGCCAACTAGCTTAACATCGGTCTTAGGGAAAATGTTGGAAGCTATTATTAAAGACGTTATAGCAGGGCATTTAGAAAAATTCAAGGTAATCAGGCAGAGTGAACATGGTTTTGTGAAAGGGAAATCATGTTTAACCAATTTATTGGAGTTATTTGAGGGAGTTACATGTGCTGTGGATAAAGGGGAACCGGTGGATGTATTGTACTTAGATTTCCAGAAGGCATTTGATAAGGTGCCACATCAAAGGTTATTGCAGAAAATAAAAGCTCATGGTGTAAGGGGTAACATATTGGCATGGTTAGAAGATTGGCTAGCTACCAGGAGACAGAGAGTAGACATAAATGGGTCATTTTCTGGTTGGCAAGATGTAACGAGTGGTGTGTCTCAGGAATCTGTACTGGGGCCTCAACTTTTTACAATTTATATAAATGACTTAGATGAAGGGACCGAAGGTATGATTGCTAAATTTGCTGATGACACAAAGATAGGTAAGAAAGTAACTTGTGAAGAGGATGTAAGGGGCTACAAATGGATATAGATAGGTAAGTGAATGGGCAAAGACCTGGCAAATGGAGTATAATGTAGGAAAGTGAGAAATTGTCCACTTTGGCAGGAAGAATAAAAAAAAGCATATTATCTAAATGGTGAGAGATTGCAGAGCTCTGGGATGCAGAGGGATCTGGGTGTCCTAGAGCATGAATCGCAAAAGGTTAATATGCAGTTACAGCACATAATTAGGAAAGCTAATAGAATGTTATCGTTTATCACGAGGGGAATTGAATACAAAAGTAGGGAGATTATGCTTTAGCTATACAGGCAATTGGTGAGATCACATCTGGAGTACTGTGTACAGTACTGGTCTCTTTATTTAAGGAAGGAAGTAAATGCGTTGGGGGCAGTACAGAGAAGGTTTACTCGACTAATACCTGGAATGGGCGGGCTGTCTTACGAGGAAAGATTGGACAGGCTAGGCTTGTATCCGCTGGAATTTAGAAGAGTAAGAGGTGACTTGATTGAAACATATAAGATCCTGAGGGGTCTTGACAGGGTGGATGTGGAAAGGATGTTTCCCCCTGTGGGAGAATCTAGAACTAGGGGTCACTGTTTAAAAATAAGGAGTCGCCCATTTAAGACAGAGATGAGGAGACATTTTTTTTCTCTCAGAGGGTTGTGAGTCTTTGGAATTCTCTTCCTCACAAGTGGTGGAAGCAGAGTCTTTGAATATTTTTAAGGCAGAGGTAGATAGGTTCTTGTTAAGCAAGGGGGTGGAAGGGTATCAGGGGTAGGTGGAAATGTGGAGTAATCAGTTCAGCCATGAACTTATTGAATGGCAGAGCAGGCTCGAAGGGCCGAGTGGCCTACTCCTGCTCCTAATTCATATGTTCATATGTTCATATATACTATCCAGCAACCCAGTGCAAAAATAACAAAAAGTGGCAACGAGATGGTTCAGTAAAATTTAATTTTATCAGCTCCAGACCCATTTCTTTCAAAGCTGGGAAATCCTCCCATCTCCTGGAAGCGATGTATTTCGGGGTTCAAGACCTACTTGCATGCTACGGGGATGGACAGCCCAGATGTGGCAATGAACCGTCGGAAAGCAATACTCGTACATTGTCTTGGAATAGAAGGCCAGCATGTATTCGAGCAGCTCACGGAAGATACTGCAACGTTTGATATGTCGGTAAGTGCTCTCAAAAATTACTTCAGGCCAAAGAAGAGTGTGATGACAGAGTGATAAACATGCCACCAGAGATCCCAGGGATATGGTGAATCTATTAAACAATTCATGGCAGCATTGCAGCCACTGGCGGCTACATGTAAATTTGGCACACTAACCAACAAACTAAATTGTGACCAATTAATTGAAAAAACTTCAATTCCACGAATTAGGGAACGTCTTCTCATGGAGGATAATGATTTAATCTTGGGAAAAAGCCATAACCTTAGCAGTCCAAATTGAATCTACCATGTTAGATTTGAAAAGGTTACACACACATGCACCCTTAGTCTCATGGTTGCAGACACAGCTTGCCCAACCAGCTTCAGTGCAATGCAAGGGTTATGGACAAGAAGACCTCAGCAACCTCATCAAAACGTGCTCCATCAAGGTCAGTTACCTTCAAAACAGTGCCCAAATTGTGGAAATGCTCAGTAAGTCACAATTCCATGTCCCGCTCGTGGAAAAAAGTGTAACTCATGTTCAAAGTGGAACCATTTTGCAAAGATGTGCAGGTCATCGAAAAAAAAGACTTCATCGGTTCAACATGTGGGGGAGTCTCATTCTGAGAGTGAGGTACAACATTTATTTACCATTGCAAAAACTAAAGCACCAGGTCATTTTAAGGAGCGTTCAGTCGAGATCACAGGCATCTCAATGTCCCTTCTTATCGATGTTGGCGCAAAAGTTTCTATTTTGAGTGACAAACTCTACCACTGATATTTTTCACAACTCTCTCTCACTTCTGTGACAGACTCTTAAACGTTTGCTCAGTACCAATGCTTATCTGTTGGGTGATAACACCAATTGGAATGTGATAATTTTGATATGGAGCAGACCAGTATATTTTGAGGATATGAGGATACATTTCCTTTTCCTATGACTGATGTTAATAATCCACCTTAACAAGATGATCAAACAGATCTACAACCTCAAATTTGTAAATTTAATTGCAGACCTAAAAGACCTATCTTAAAGACTATTTCTGTACTTAGAGAAAACAGTTAAGTTGAACAGTAAGAAATAACTTGATTGATATAAGTTTGATGTATAGAATATTTTAATTCAAAAATAATGTCTTTAGTCAAAAGGGGAAAAATGTAGTGTTTGATTTATCTGGGTTTGATTGTATTAGTGTGTCCACTGATCAACGTTCACTGTGTTTGATTGTTTAAGCCTAGTTGAACCTGAAACTAGAAAGAGACAGGGCAAGAATCTTCTAGTAGAAACAGTGATTGTGTTCTGAAGACATTGTATGGAAATGCTGCAAATGCTGAGATATTTTAAAGTACTGTAAATAAACCAGTTGGTGATTTAATACAAGTGTGATATCTGCATTGCTCTGAGATACATCAGATATATAATATCCAGCAACCCGGCATAAACATAACAATCACTTGAGTGCAAGTGGCCAGACAAGGCATCATCCAACACTCCCATGACAATTCTGTCTCTGATCAGTTCATCTTTCAAGCTGCCATATGCACAATCCTCTGCAAGTTTATACAGGTCATTTATAAATGCATCAATGCTTCCCTCTTGATGTTGGGTGCATTTGTTAAATTTGGCATGCTAAACAATGGTCTTCTTTCTCAGATTAAAGTATGTATCAAGTGCTTTGATTACTTCATTGTACATGGCTTCCTCCTCATTGATACCCTGCATGACGAAGATATCATTCTCACAGTCACCCATCACATATAATAGCATACTGACCTGCTCACTGCTCACCTTCGCAACAAGGCCCACGCAATACGATATCTGGCAAATCTCCAGTACCATTTCGGCCATGCTTCTGCCTAACTGAGGCCTGTAACTTTCTCAAAGTTTTCAGGCAATGGTAGAGAGTTCTCCATCACTATGTTTCACCCGCTGCCGCCACGCAATATTCTTCATATTGTTAGACTAATACAGAATAATGAATGAGTCTGCAAAGGTATATGAAACAGGAAAACTAAATTAAAATAAACAAATAAAAATGAAAAAGGAAAAAAAGAAAAATAACTAAAAATAAAAAGGGCAGGGGTTGTCATGCTCTGAAATTATTGAACTCAATGTTCAGTCCGGCAGGCTGTAGCGTGCCTAATCGATAAATGAAATGCTGTTCCTTGAGCTTGCGCTCACTGGAACACTGAAGCAAGCCCAGGACAGAGATGTGGACATGTGGGCTGGTCATTTTTCTGTCAATTAACACACTCTCTGCACTAACGCTTTGTCTTTCACCATTAACATACCATTTGCCTTTGCTCCATGACCTTCTGGTCAGTTATTCTCTGTGACCATGTCCTATCAACACCTTCACTTTGGTTATCTCTTGTCCCAGACCCGCTTTACTTGCTTAAAACCAATTACATTTCTAATATTTGCCAGTTCTGATGAAGGGTCACTGACCTGAAACATTAACTCTGCTTCTCTCTCCACAGATGCTGCCAGACCTGCTGAGTATTTCCAACATTTCTTGTTTTTATTATGCCTTCTCTCTGAAGTTGTCTTCACATTACTGCAGCTGTGAGGTTTCCCGAGGCCTGAGAAACTTGGCCTGCCATTGTAAAACCTGCAAAGCAGGTTAAATTGCAAGCTACCAACCTCAATAATATATTTTAAATGCAACCCTCCTCCTGGGAGTGGGTTGGCTGCCCACCCTTTGTCCAGCCTCAGCAAAACATAGAAGTTGGTAAATTTCCCCAATTAAACCACCCTCCCACTGCCCGCTCCCACCCCCCGCCACCGCACACTGGCAACCTATCCCACCACCCTTGTTGAAACCAGCCCCATAGGGTGGGTAAGCAAATGATGTTCTACTGGCTGTAACATTTATGGTTTTAATACCAATAAGATGAACTGTGAACATTTGAAAATGTCCTGCCTCCAATCGAATTGGTTGGTATGAAGCACACTAGGCACACGATTACTTGGTCTTCCCCAAATAGGAAGATTTACCCTATTCAGTCACTGTGAAATTGTGGCCTACATCAATCAGTCAAGATCAACTTACATCAAGTCTACAGCATCGAGACAGGCCATTTGGCTCAATTGGTCTATTTGGGCGTTTACACTCTACTTGAGCCTCCTCCCACCCCTCTTAATCTAATCTTATCAGGATACCCTTCTATTCCTTTCTCCCTCATATGTTTATTTAGCTTCCCTTTGAGTGCATCTATATCATTCGCTTCAACTGCTACTTTTGGTAGGTGTTCCAGATTCCAGTCACCAGTTTCCCCACCACTTTATATTTATGACCTCTAGTCTTGGTCTCTCCCTTTCTCCCTATCAAACCCTTTTACTATCTTATTATGCTCTGTAAGGTCACCTCTCAGCCTTCTCTGTACTAAGGAAAAGAGTCCCAGCCTCTTCAATGCTTCCTGACAGTCAGAATGCCTCATTTCTAGTATCATTCTTGTGAACTTGTTATAAACTTGTCCAGTACCTGTATATATATATTTTTAATATGGAGACCAGAACTGTGCATAGTGCTCCAAGTGTGGATCTATCCAGGTTTAACATGATGTCCCTGATTTTCAATTCTAACTCTTTAGAAATGAACCCCTGTGCTTGCTTTGCTTTTCGTATTAGCCTTATTGATTTGTGTCACTACTTTTAGTCATTTATGAATCGTACCCCTAGATCCCTTCACTCCTCTACCCCATTTAGACTCTATTCAAGTTGTATGTGAGCTCCTTATTCTTTCTGCCAAAATGTACCTTATCTATATTGAAATTTATTTGTCAATTGAACAACCTGGGAGAGTAGAGAGACAGCAGACCTGGGAGGAATCACATTGGAGAGGGAGAGCTATAAATCAAGACTGGGGCTCAGGACCCACACGTACTTGGAAGAACTGAGAGGCAGGAAATGTGGGAGGAATTGCACCAGACAGAATAAATCAAGACCAGGGCTCAAGGCCCATACTTACCTGGGAGAGCGGAGAGGCAGGCTATGGCTGTGGCTGGAGGTCGGTGCATGTTGGGTTTGAAGAAAGAGTGGAAGAAACCTAACAGTCTCATCACGTTAAAGCCATAAGCTGATTGGTTGGCGAGTAATTGCTGTTAGAAAGTGCCTGTAAATAGCTGGAAAAATCAGAAAAAAAGTAGATTTTTTTGTAACCCTCAGATAGCTGCATTATAAGTGGTAAGGTTAGTATTACTAAGGGTTGAGTTAGTGTAATTTATTACTAATTACTAAATAGAAAGTGCTGCTTGGACAGAGTGTGAAGCTGTGAGTTTAGTATGTAAGGGAGTTCAGTGACAAGGGGAAGGAGGTGCTCCTTTGTCTCTTTTCTTTTACTGCCTTTTCAGCCTCCACCATTTGGTTCTTACTTTGATACAGGGGAAGAAGCTGATTGGTGAGTTACTGGTAAGTTATTCTACTTATTACACTAACAATAATTAGTTTGTAAAGTTAAGGTATGGCAGGGCAGCTCGGCCAAGTGGAATGTTCCCCCTGTGGTATGTAGGAAGTCGTGGACACACCATGTGTCCTTGACAAACACATCTACATGCAATCTCACCAGCTGCAGAAATGTGAGCTCCAGGTTTCAGAACTCGAACGGTGGCTGGAATCACAATGGTGCATCCGTGAGGCAGAGAACTATGTGGATAGCACGTTTAGGGAGGAGGTCACACCATAGGTTAAGAATGTGCAGGCAGAGAGGGTATGGGTGACTGCCAGGCAGTCTAGGAGAACCAGGCAGGTAGTGCAGGAGTCTCCTGAGTCTATCTCACTTACTAACCGGTTTTTCATTTTGGGTACTGGTGACAGTGATGGTTCCTCAGAGGAGTGCAGCAAGAGCAAAGTCCATGGCACCACGGGTGGCTCAGCTGCACAGGAGGGGTGGAAGAAGAGTGGAAGGGCAATAGTTATAGGGTATTCATCAGCTAGAGGAACAGACAAGCGTTTCTGCGGCCACAGACTTGACTCCAGGATGGTGTGTTGCCTCCTTGGTATCAGGGTCAAGGATGTCATGGAGTAGCTGCAGGACATTCTTCTGGGGAAGAGTGAACAGCCAGAGGTGGTGGTCCACATTGGTACCAATGACATAGGTAGGAAGAGGGATGAGGTCCTGAAAGCAGAGTTTATTGAGTGAGGAAATAAATTAAAAAGCAGAACCTCAAAAGCAGTAATCTCAGGATTACTCCCAGTGCCACTTGCAAGTGAGCATAGGAATAGGAGAATTAAGCGCTTTAACATGTGGCTGGAGAATTGGTGCAGGAGGGAGGGTATCAGATTGCTGAGGTATTGGGTTCTGTTTTGGGGTAGGTGGGACCTGTACAAAATGGACGGGTTGCACCTTAGCAGGGCTGGGACTAACATCCTCGCAGGGAGATTTGCTAGTGTTGTTGGGGAGGGTTTAACCTAAATTGTCAGGGGGTTGGGAACCTAAGAGGGAGCTCAGATTGGTGGGAAGCAAAACTGGCAATAGGAAGTAGAAAAGTAGTAAGTGTAATTGGAAAGCAGACGAGATGAAGGCAAACATTAAATAGGGTCGGAATGAGGAATACTGTTAAGCCAAAGTTAAGAGCGCTCTGAATTCACGCAGTGTTCGCAACAAGGTAGATGATTTTATGGCACAAATAGAGGTAAATTGGTATGATTTAATTGTCATTATGGAGACGTGTTACAGGATGACCAGGACTGGGAGCTGAATAATCAGGGACATTCATCATTTAGGAGGGATAGGTGGATTGAAAAGGAGATGGGGTAGCGCTGTTAATAAGGGACGAGATTAGTACATTAGTGAGAGAGGATCTTAGATCGAAGGAGCAAGATGTAGAATCGGTTTGGGTGGAGCTAAGAAACAGCAAGGGGCAGCAAACATTGATGGGCATTGTTTATAGGCCATCAAACTGTAGTGGTAATGTTGGGCATGGTATAAATCAGGAAATTAGAGCTGCATGTAGCATGGGCAATACAGTAATAATGGGCGACTTCGATTTACATATAGATTGGATTATCCTAATTAACACTAATGCTGTGGAGGATGAATTCCTGGAATGTGTACGAGATGGATTTCTGGAGCAGTATGTTGAAGAACCAACTAGGGATTGGGCTATTTTAGATTTATTATCATGTAATGAGGAAGGGCTAATTAATAACCTTGCTGTAAAGGAGCGATTAGGAAATAGTGACCACAATATGATAGAATTCTACATGATGATTGAAAGAGATAGAATTCATTTTGAAACTAGGGTCTTAAATCTGAACAAAGGAAACTATGAAGGTATGAGGGGCAATTTGGCTATGGTGGATTGGGAAAATACATCAAAAGATTTGACAGTAGACAGGCAATAGCTAGCATTTAAAGAAATATTACAATGTTTGCAACAAATATACATCCCTCTAAGACACAAAAACCCAACAGGAAAGGTGAATCAATCATGGCTAATAAAAGAAGTTAAAGATTGCATTAGGTCAAAGGAAATGGCTTATAAGGTCACCAGAAAAAGTGGTAAGCCCGAAGATTGGGAGCAATTTAGAGTCCAACAAAGGAGGGCCAAGAAACTGATAGAGAGGGAAAAGAGATTATGAATGCAAGCTAGCTTCTTTAAGTATGCGAAAAGGAAACAATTAGCAAGGACGAATCTGGGTCCATTGCAGGCGGAGACAGGAGAGTTTGTGATGGAGAATGAGGAAATGGCAGAGAGACTAAACAATTACTTTCTATCTGTCTTCACAAGGAAGACACAGAAAACCTCCCAGAAATACTAGGGAACCAAGGGACTTGTAAAAATGAGGAACTGAAAGTAATTAGTAACAATAAGGAGTTAGTACTCAAAACATTAATTGGATTGACAGTTGATAAATCCCCTAGACCAGATGAGCTACATCCAAGAGTATTGAAGGAGGTGGCTATAGAGATAGTGGATGCATTGGCAGTTATTTTTCAAAATTCTCTCGATTCTGGAAGGGTTCCTGCAGACTGGAAAGTCGCAAATGTAACTCCACTATTTAAGAGAGAAAATGGAAAACTACAGACCTATTAGTTTGATATCAGTAGTAGGGAAAATGTTAGTATCTATTATAAAGGATGAGACAACTGGACACTCGGAAAATAATGATATGAGTGGGCAGAGTCAGCATGGATTTGTGAAAGGGAAATCATTTTTGACAAACCTGTTGGAGTTCTTTGAGGGTGTTACTTGTAGCATAGATAAAGGAGAACCAGTGGATGTGGTATATTTGGATTTTCAGAAGGTTTTTGATAAGGTCCCACACAGGAGGTTAGTAAACAAAATTAGAGCACATGCGATTGGGGGTAATATACTGCAATGGATTGACAATTGGTTAACAGACAGAAAGCAGAGAGTAGGAATAAATGGGTCATTCTCAGGATGGCAGGTTGTTACTAGTAGGGTACTGCAAGGATCACTGCTTGAGCCACAGCTGTTTATAATCTATATAAATGATTTGGATATGGAGACCAACTGTAATATTTCCAAATATGCGGATAACACAAAACTAGGAGGGAATGTAAGTTGTGAGGAAGATGCAAGGAGGCTTCAAGGGCATTTAGACAGGCTAAGTGAATGGGCAAGAACATGACAGATGTGAATAAATGTGAAGTGATCCACTTTGGTCGAAAAAAGAGAAAGGCAGAGTATTTCTTAAACGGTGAGAGGTTGGGAGTGTTGATGTCCCAAGAGACCTGGGTGTCCTTGTTCATGAGTCACTAAAAGTTAGAATGCAGGTGCAGCAAGCAATTAAGAAGGCAAATGGTATGTTGAACTTCATTGCAAGGGCATTTGATTACAGGAGATGTATTGCTGCAATTGTATAAAGGCTTGGGAGACCGCACCTAGAGTATCGTGTACAGTTTTGGTCTCCTTATCTAAGGAAGGATATACTTGCCATAGAGGGAATGCAACGGAGTTTCACCAGACTAATCCCTGGGATGGTGGAATTGTCTTAGGAGGAGAGATTGCAGAAACTAGGCCTGTATTCTCTGTAGTTTCGAAGAATCAGAGGTGATTTCATTGAAACTTACAAAATTCTTACAGGGTGTGAAAGGGTGGATGTGGATAGGATGTTTCCTCTTGCTGGTGAGTCTAGAACAAGGGGACACAGTCTCAGAATTAGGGGAAGGTCATTTATGACTGAGATGAGGAATAATTTGTTTACTCAGAAAGTGGTGAATCTGTGGAATTCTCTACCCCAGAGGGCTGTGGAAGCTCAATCATTGAGCATGTTCAAGACAGAAATCGATAGATTTCTGGATACTAATGACATCAAGGAATATGGGGATAGTGGGGGAAAAATGGTGTAGATGTAGATGATCAGCCAAGATCTGTCTGAATGGCAGCACAGGCTCGACGGGCTGAATGGTCTACTCCTGCTCCTATTTCCTATGATCCTATGAACCATTCTGCAAGTTTATTAATGTCTTTTTGTATTTTGTCACATTCATAAACATTTCATGAAACAGACAGAGTGAGTTCAGATAGTGGATGGGAGGCCATCTGGAAGAGTAGAAAGAGGTAGGAAGCGCAGGAGTCTTTGGGATGTGTCTCAAAACGGTAATCAGCACTGGAGACTGTTGGGAGTGATGACACTTCGAAGGAATGCAGTCCAGACCATGGTACCAATGGCAAGGACTGCACAGGAGGGACCAACAAAGTGTAGAATTGCTATAGGAGATTCCATGGTTAGGGGGACAGACTGGCATTTCTGTAACTGTTATCATGAGTTCCACATGGTTTGTTGCCTCCCTGGTGCCAGGTTAAAGGATATCACAGAGAGGGTACAGAATATACTGCAGGGAGAAGAGTGTGAGCCAGAAGCTGTGATACATGTCAGTACCAACAATATAAAAAGGGCAGGTATTGAGATCCTATGGTCAGATTTCCAGGAGTTAGGGAGGAAGTTAAAAAGTAGAACCGTGAAGTTAGTAATCGCTGAATTACTCCCAGTGCCACACAATAGCAAGAATAAAAATCGTAAGGGAGAGAAGATCAATGCATGGCTTGAGGCATGGTGCAGGAGGGAGGGTTTCAGATTCTTGGGGCATTGGGACAGGTTCTGGGGCAGGAGTTTCAAAGGGATGGGTTGCACCTCAACAGGACTGGGATCAATGTCCTCATGGGGAGGTTCACTGGTGTGGTTGGGGAGATTTTAAACTAAATTGGCATGGAGGTGGGCACCAGCACATAGAAGTAGAAAAGAAGAATAAGGTGCATGAAGGAGTGAGGTTGGAGATTACTAGAGAAGGAAGTAGTACCATATTAGAAGCAATCCAAGAAGGACTATGAGGAATGCAAAGGCAGGTTTAGAGTGCATGTATTTAAACATACAAAGTGTGGTGGATAAGGTTGGTGAGCTACAAGCACAAATAGCCGTGTGGAGTATGATGTTGTGACAATAAAGGAAACAAGTCTTTAAAATGATGTGGACTGGGTGCTTAATATTCAAGGATACAAGGTGTTCAGAAAAGATAGGGAAGGAAAAAAGGGATGTGGGGTGTCAGTACTGATTAGGAAAGACACTGTAGTGTTGGAACGCGTGGATGTCCTTGAAGGGGCAAAGACAGAATCCACTTCATTAGAGCTGAGAAGCAAAAAGCATATGATCACGCTACTGGAGGTACTCTATCGGCATCCAAATAGTGAGAGAGAGAAAGAGGAGCAAATCTGCAGGAAAATTGCAGAGATGTGCAAGAACTATAGAGTGGTGATATTGATGGACTTTAATTACGCAAAAATAGATTGGGATAATGTTAGAGTAAAGGGAAAGGAAGGGGAGGAATTTCTGAAATGTGTTCAGGAGAACTTCCTTGACCAGTATGATCTTAGTCCAACCAGGAAGGGGGCATTGCTGGATCTGGTGCTGGAGATTGAGGTGGGCCAAATGGACCAATTGTGGGGAACTCTGGAGAAGAGTGATCATCATAAGGTTTAGATTAGCAATGGAGAAGAGCAAGGAACAATCTAAAGTAGAAATTCTAAATTGGAAGTGGGCTAAATTCAATGGGATGAGAGGGAATCTAGCCAGTAATTTTTTTTTTATTCATTCATGGGATGTGGGCATCGCTGGTTAGGCCAGCATTTATTACCCATCCCTAATTGCCCTTGAGAAGGTGGTGGTGAGCTTCCTTCTTGAACCGCTGCAGTCCATGTGAGGTAGGTACATCCACGGTGCTGTTAGGAAGGGAGTTCCAGGATTTTGACCCAGCGACAGTGAATGAACGGCGATATAGTTCCAAGTCAGGATGGTGTGTGACTTGGAGGGGAACTTGCAGGTGGTGGTGCTCCCATGCATTTGCTGCCCTTGTCCTTCTAGGTAGTAGAGGTCGCAGGTTTGGAAGGTGCTGTCTAAGGAGCCTTGGTGCATTGCTGCAGTGCATCTTGTAGATGGTATACACTGCTGCCACTGTGCGTCGGCAGTGGTGGGTGTGAATGTTTGTGAATGGGGTGCCAATCAAGTGGGCTGATTTGTCCTGGATGGTGTCGAGCTTCTTGAGCGTTGTTGGAGCTGCACCCATCCAGGCAAGTGGAGAGTATTCCTGCACACTCCTGACTTGTGCTTTGTAAATGGACAGGTGGGCAGGCTTTGGGGAGTCAGGAGGTGAGTTACTCACTGCAGGGTTCCTAGCCTCTGACCTGCTCTTGTAGTCATTGTGTTTATATGGCTACTCCAGTTCAGTTTCTGGACAATGGTAACCCCTAGGATGTTGATAGTGGGGGATTCAGTGATCATAATGCCATTGAATGTCAAGGGCAGATGGTTAGATTCTCTCTTCTTGGAGATGGTCATTGCCTGGCACTTGTGTGGTGCGAATGTAATTTGCCACTTATCAGCCCAAGCCTGGATATTGTCCAAGTCTTGCTGCATTTCTACACGGACTGCTTCAGTATCTGAGGAGTTGTGAATGGTGCTGAACATTGTGCAATCATCAGCGAGCATCCCCACTTCTGATCTTATGATTGAAGGAAGTCCAACACTCACTTCCTCATGTAAGGGCAGCACAGTGGCGCAGTGGTTAGAACCACAGCCTCACAGCTCCAGGGACCTGGGTTCGATTCTGGGTACTGCCTGTGCAGAGTTTGTAAGTTCTCCCTGTGACCGTGTGGGTTTCCACTGGGTACTCTGGTTTCCTCCTACAGCCAAAGACTTGCAGGTTGATAGCTAAATTGGCCATTATAAATTGCCCCCAGTGTAGGTAGGGAATATGGGATTATTGTAGGGTTAGTATAAATGGGTGGTTGTTGGTCGGCACAGACTCGGTGGGCCGAAGGGCCTGTTTCAGTGCTGTATCTCTAACTAAATAAATAAATGTACCTTATTCCTCTTTTCTACTCCTATGTGCTGGTGCTCACCTCCATGCCAATTTAGTTTAAAAACTTCCCAACCACACTAGTGAAGCTCCTCATGGGGACATTGATCCCAGTCCTGTTGAGGTGCAACCCATCCCTTTTGAATAGGTGCCTCCTGCCCCAGAACTTGTCCCAATGCCCCAAGAATCTGAAGCCCTCCCTCCTGCACCATGCCTCAAGCCATGCATTGATCTTCCCTCCTTTACCATTTTTACTCTTGCGAGTGTGTGGCACTGGGAGTAATTCAGAACTTACTACCTTCATGGTCCTATTATTTAACTTCCTCCCTAACTCCTGGAAATCTGATCATAGGATCTCAATACCTGCCCTTTCTATGTTGTTGGTACTGACGTGTATCACAGCTTCTGGCTCACACTCTTCTCCCTGCAAAATATTCTGCACCCTCTCTGTGATGTCCTTTAACGTGGCACCAGGGAGGCAACACACCAACATGGAACCAAAGACTGACAGGAATAACTGTAGCATAAAAGTACAGGCTAGGTACTTTCCAACAAGAGGGCAAAGCAGGGGAACCAAAGCCAGGGCTTCTTGGATGATGAGGGGGATAGACAATATGATGAAACAAAAAAAGAGGGTGTATGATACATGTCAAGTGAATTCGTGAAGCAAGAACCAGGTCAAATACAGTAAGTTGAGAGAGGAAGCGAAGAGTAAAATAAGACTGTCAAAGAGAGAATATGAGAATAGAATAACAGTTAACATAAAAGGGAACCCAAAATTTTTCTACCAGCATGTAAATCGTAAGAAGGTAGTAAGAGGCAGGGTGGGGTATTTTAGGGACAAAGAGGGTGATATATATTTAGAGGCACAGGGCAAGGCTAGAGTACTTACTGAGTACTTTGTATTGGTGTTTACTCAGAAGAGGATGATGACAAAATATCATTAATGGATGGGCTGAAAATTGATAGGAAGGACGTACTGGAAAGGCTGGCTATGCTTAGAGTGGATAGGTTGCTTGGTCGGGATGGCTTGCATCCCAGGTTACTAAGGGAAGTGAGGGTGGAGATAGTGGAAGGGCTTGCCATAATCTTCCAATCTTCCCTAGTTACGAGGGAGATGCCAGGGGACTGGAAAGTGGCAAATGTGACACCCTTATTCAAGAAAGGGTGTGATGATATTCCTAGTAACTACAGACTGGTCAGTTTAACATCAGTGGTGGGTAATGTAAGAAATGGGACCTTTAATAATTGATTCTTCTCATAATAATATAAAATTTTTATAGAAATAGGTCTCTCTCTTATTAAGAATGATTCTATAGCAGGTAGCTAGCACCGCCTAAGCCCGTTATCTCTGCCAAGGACATGACTCTAGCACAGGCTCTGAAACAAGACATTCCTAAAGCTGATAAGATGGAACTTCATCCCTTCTCTAGACAAGTGAATGGCAGAAGTTTACAAACAATATCAAGCACAAGATAAAGTGAAAGGCCAGCATTTATTGCCCATCCCTAATTGCACTTGAGAAGGTGGTGAACTGCCTTCTTAAACCACTGCAGTCTGTGTGGGGAGACTGTGGTGTAGTGGTAATGTCACTGAACCAGTGATCTAGAGGCCCAGGCTAATGCTATGACGCCATGGGTTCAAATCCCACCACAGTAGATGGTGAAATTTGAATTCAATTTGTAAATCTGGAATTAAAAACTAGTCTAATGGTGGGCATGAAACCATTGTTGATTATTGTAACAACCCATCTGGTTCACTCATGTCCTTTCGGGAAGGAAACCTGCTGTCCTTACCGTCCTCTGGTTTACATGCGACTCCAGACCCACAGCAATTTGGTTGACTCTTAAATGCCTTCAGTGGGAAATTAGGGATGGGCAATAAATGCTAGCCTAGCCAGTGATGCCCACGTCCCATGAACGAATAAAAAATGTGGTGTAGATACACTCTCAGTGCTGTTACAAGGGGGTTCCAGTATTGCGACCCAGCAACAGTGAAGGAACGGCGATATAGTTCCAAGCCAGGATGGTGTGTGGCTTGGAGAGGAACTTGCAGGTGGTGGTGTTCCCATGCATCTTCTGCTCTTGGCCTTCTAGGTGATAGAGGTCACGGGTTTGAAAGGTGCTGTTGAAGGAGCCTTGGTGAGTTCGCAAAGCATTTGGGATTTCATAAGTAGAGAAATTGAGTACAAAAGCATGGAAGTTATGGGGAATCTTTATAAACCTCTGGTTAGGCCACAACTAGAGTATTGTGTCCATTTCTGGTCAGCACACTTTAGGAAGGATATAAAGCTCCTTGAGAGGGTGCAGAGGAGATTTACCAGAATGATTCCAGGGATGAGGGATTTTAGCTACAGTTTAAGTTGGAGACACTGGGGTGATTCTCCTTAGAGTGAAGGAGTTTGAAGGGAGATTTGATAGAGGTGTACAAGATTATGACAGATTTAGTTAAGGTAGACAAAGAAAAGCTGTTCCCATTAACTGATGGTACAAGGTCTAAGGGACACAGATTTAAGGTTTTGTGCAAATGATTTGGAATAACGTGAGGAAGAACTTTTTTATGCAGCAAGTAGTAATGACTTGGAACTCGTGGACTACGTTGGTGGTGGAAGTGGAGACGATGAATGATTTCAAAAGGAAATTGGATGGGCAGGGATAGAATGGACTGACTGGATTGCTCAACAGAGGGCTGGCATGGATTGGATGGGCTGAAAGACCTCCTTCTCTGCAGTGTTATGACCAGGTGAGAAAGAGGTCGAGGGTTCCCTTTCAGCCTTCACATGGTCTTATTGTAACAGGGTTTTATTTTTTAAACACACTGTATTTTTAGCTCCCCCTTGGTGAATCCTTGTTGACTGCTTTCCAATTATAAGGCAAAGAAACCAGTACACACACAGGTTTTCTTAGGTTTAGAGAAGAAAGATTGAAATTTATCAAAACTTAAGCTTAAACTCTAATTCGGTTGACGCCTACAGATACACGATGTGGCCACGCGAGCATGCATACGTGATATGCACATGCAAATAGAGACAGAGAAGAGCAGAGGAAAAATACAGTGGAAAGATTTAAGACAATACCTGAAGAGTTTGTTACGGTTCTTCAAGCTCACTGTTGAGTCCTTTTGTAGATTGATCTTGCTTTTCGTTGGGGCCCAGTATTCTACTTAAACCTTGTTCACTGCAGGAGACTTTTCCCTTTTGGGGTTCATGTTTATTCAGTGGGTTTCAGTTCCGTGAGAAAGAGATGGGAGCAGACAGGAGAGAGATCTTCTCAGTCCAGGAGCAAAGAGTTTTTTCCCAGTTCAAACACTATCTCTACAATTTAAAACTCCACAAGTTGGCCAGCAGGGTGTCACGTGACCGACTGGTTTGACCAGGTCCATTCTGTGTATTGGGAGCAGGGGATAGCCCCCTTGTTTCAACACTGTCTGCTAATATGCAAAAATGTCCTTCCAGCCAGGGGCCTGCAACCCCTTGTAATAGGCCTTCCTTTCTTCCCAGCAACAATTTGAAATTTAATGTCCATGTGGCGAAATTAATGTCCCTCATTCTTGGCAGGTGGGAGCCTGCATGACAGCAATAATAACTCAATGACTCTGTGACATTATATGAACCATACTGACCTTTTTAGATCAATGGGACAATGTTCCTGTTCCAGCACCTGGACATAGCAAACAATGGAAAATTGGGAAGAGAGCATTACACACCCATAGGGAAGCTTGTCCAATGTTCTCTTATTCGCTGCACCCAAACAGGACAAAAAATTGAAGTATAATCACTGTTGTAATGTAGGGTTGCACAAGCAGTGAAAGATAAATGAACGAATAATCTATTTTAGTGAGGGCCAAGCCACCAAGGAGAACTCCACTGCTGTTCGGAAAATAGTGGAGTAGGATATTTTAGGTCCACTTTTGAGGGCAGACAGGACCTTATTTTAACATTTCATCTAAAAGGCAGTACCTCCAACAGTGCTCCCTAAATACTGCAATGAAACATCACCCTAGATTATGTGGTTAAGTCCCTGGGGTGAACATGGCCCCACAGCCATGTAACACAAGGCAAGAGTACTACCACTGAGCCAAGCTTAACTCTCAAATTTATTGTTTAGACTACTCCCTTGTGCAATAATTTGTACTACATATTCCATCATAAATACTTTTGATATCCCGAGCAAATTGTAGTTAATCTTTTAATGTGGTGCATCTTGACTTCGAAAAAGCTTTGTTAAAGTTCCTCATACATGTATCCCATCGAAGTATTTGAGAAAGGAAGTAGTGGGTACTCTTTAGGAGAGTGATGTTGGGGGGAACAGTAGAGCCATGGTGAGTTGGGAAAAATTGAATGGAATGCATCTGAGGATTACCTGGAACCAGTTGTTTCTAATCTACATCTATGAATTGGACTTGAACAAAGTGGTCACATTTGCTGGTGATACAATGCTAGAGGGGAAGTTGAATTGGTAGAAACAGACAAGTACTCAAAAAAGAATTACTGGAAGTCTGTAAATGTGCAGAACTGTGGCAGATGAAATTTAGTGCGAATATGTTAATATGAATTCCCACACATTGAGGGAAATATATCAATGGTGTAGAAATAGTTAAAGTTGAGGCTGACTGAGATCTGGGAATGTGAATCAACTTAACAGTTAACATGTCAAGTCACTGTGCAACATCAATCAAAGGGAACAGAATACTGAATTACATAGATAACAACTCAGAAAACTAGAAAAACTAACAGGTTCAAAAGAAGCTGACACAGTCTCAAAAAGCTGACAAGTTGTCATCAGCCTTGACATATGAAAACAAGTAGTTACACAAAATTTATAATGTAAACAGTAGGTTTAAACAACAGTCTTTCACTTGCATTTGAAGAAAAGCCTGAAGGGAAAATCTGAATGTTGAAGGCCACAAAACTGATTTTACTTTTCTAGAAGGGTCAAGAGGCACAATCCCTGAGAAAGCTTTGAATTTTTGTATTAAAGTGTCATATTCTAATTCATTTTAAGCACTTTTTAAATTTCACAATACCTGATTCCAGTGGTTAACGCCCTGGAACTGGTCACTCTCTCCTCTTGGTGCCACTCACAGTGCAGTATAAGGGTCTAAAAGGGTTAATCTAGAGACAGTGTAAAGCGATCAACTGTGAGAAAAAGGATGATGTTGTCGAGAACGTGAACTATTCAACAATAACAATAATTTGCATTTATATAGCATCTTGAATGTTTTAAAAATTCCCAAGGAACTTCCAGGACTGTTATCAAACAAAGTTTAACATCAAGCCACAAGTTTCTTCAAGGGGAACACTCTAAAAAAAGTCTATAAAATAAAGCAACATGGATCAAAAATTGGGAATGCCAGAGAGTTTCAAAAGCCACAAGGGACCCAATCAGATTCAAAGCTGTGTATAATGAGGGAAAAAAAGATTTCTCAGATATAGAATAGCCTCTCAATTAGACAGCAAGTCTGAAGCAAAGCAAGTGAATACACTAGTATATTCAATTGGTGCTATAGTTGATAAAATTGCAAGACAAGGTCTTACTGAAACCTTTGCCAAATTCGAAAAAGTTTTGAAAGCTTTTGATTCCTATTTCAATTTGCGGAGTAATAAGATTTTTGAAAGAGCACAATTCAACAAAAGGGTCCAGAAACTTGGCGAAATGGCCAATACTTTTATCAATGACCTTTAGAGACTTGCAGAGGGATGTGAGTATGGAGACCTTAAAGATGAATTGATAAGAGATCATATTGTTGTGGGTGTTGCTGATGATTCCGCATCAGATATTTTACAGTCTAAAGAAGACCTCACCTTGGATAAAGCTATTCAGCTGGTGAGGCAAGATGAGGACAGGAAGAACAAGAGACCAATCCTACAAGGTGACGAAAGACCTTGGTTCAGGAAACCTCCTGCAACTGTTCAGTTCCTTCACCAGAGGGCTGAAAAAGAGGCACCAGGACAAAAAGGTACACTGTCCGGGGCTGATAGGGTTTGGGGGTGGTTGGGGGGGGTTGGGGGGGGGTTGGTTGTGTGGTGGAAGTGAAAGGTAACATTAAACCCTTCCAGCGATGTGGCACCAAAAGTACCCACAGGCGGGAACAATGTCCTGCCACTAGAGCAGAATGCTTTTATTGTAGAAAAATAGGACATTTCAGTAAGATGTGCCAAAATAACATCTCAACTACCTCAAGCTCTAACGGAAAAGCATTCAACAATAAAGAGGTTAACGAAGTCAAACAACCTCCTGCAGCTGACCATTCGAGACATTTTCTTGGCAAGAGTAATGATCCAAATCAGGCATTTTGATCTACAGGCATATATGTCAACGGACATATCACTAATTTTAAACTGAACACCAGAGCCAGTGTAACAATCCTTAGAAAAAGAGTTGTGGTTTTCCACACGCTTTCTGCGACCAGTGGAAACTCGGTTACGTGGTCCAGGAGGGGTTGAATTTGAAGTAAAGGGGAAGTTACAAGCAACACTTCAGTACAAGGGAAAGTAAATACTAGAAACACTGTATATCCTAAGAAATCAGGAGTTCTCACTCTTAAGTAGAAGAGCTTGTATTGACCTTCATCTTATAGAGAAAATAGAAGAATTTAAACAACAAGAACCCAGCAGTCACTTTCAAGAGGAATTCTCAAAATTGTTCACAGGTCTAGGGAGATTGAGCTAGGACAGAGGGAGTGCCCACAGCCTGACCTGATCACTGCAGAGAGTCTGGACTCCGCCAGAGAGACCTCCCAATGGACAGAGAACCTGTGAAACACAGCACAGCCCACCAAGCCGCTCAAAGACTACCAGAGCAAGAGAAAGAAGTGCAGCAAGTTCCTGCTAGAGTTCTACGCAGACAGAGAACTCAGGAAAAAGCAAGTCCAACAAATTCATTAGGCGCAGAGGCAAGATGAAGAATGCATCTATGTCAGCCAATATTGCGAGCAAAGTTGGCCACAACAGAATCCCAAAGATAAGAGGATGAAAATGTTCTTCAAACACAGAAGACACTTTACCATAGTGGATGATTTACTGGTATATGATGAGACAGGTGATTCCAGAGTCACTCAGAGTGCAGATCTTGGATAAAATACACCAGGGGCATATGGGCATAACTAAATGTAGAGCACGGGCTCAGGACTCTATGTAGTGGCCAAGGATCTTGAAGGATATCAAAGAGCTGATTTTGAATTATGATGTATGATGCAGTTCACAGACAGGATTAGAAAGAACCTCTAATTTTGACCCAATTCCCAACTAGACCGTAGGAAAGTTGACAATGGATCTATTCTTCTTTGAGGGAAGATCCTATCTAATTATAGTCAATTACTTCTCAAGATGGATCGAGGTTAAATGAATGTACACAACAACAACTGAAGCAGTCATAGGAGTTTTACAAGACGTTTTTGCAACACATGGTATACCTGATCAGCTAGTATCGATAATGGACCACAATTTGCAAATGATTACTTCATGCATTTTGTGGAAAAACGTGGGTTAGTTCATCTAACGAGCTCTCCTAAGCATCCACAATCAAATGGAGAAGCTGAGCGAGCAGTCAGAACCATTAAAGCAATGTTGAAGGAAAACGAAGACTTCCAATTAGCACTTCTGACCTACAGCTCTACTCCATTTAAAATCATTGAAAAAACATCTAGAGGGGAGATGAGGAGAAGTTTTTCACTCAGGGAATTGTTGGGATCTGGAACGCTTGACCTGAAAAGGTTTTGAAAGCTGATTCCATAGTAATTAAAAAAAAAAGTTGGGCAGGTACCTGAGGATGAGGAACTTACAGTGTTACAGACAAAAAACATAAATGTGGGACTAAGCATGACTGCTCTTGCAAAGAGCCAGCAAAGGCACAACGGGTCAAATGACCTCTTTCTGTACTGTTTCAATAGTTCTATGAACATAGCTTGACAAAAAAATTCACTAAAAGGCCTAAGTTTTAATCCTAGTCTTCATTGAGCTTCCCAAATGACTTCTCTCTAAGGTTCGTTCTCCCGATCACATGGGAGAGGAAGAGGGGAAAATGTCTCAAGAAGTTATATTCAATTTGTTTAGAACTTTGATTTGACCACACTTGGAGTATGGTGCACAGTTCTGGTCTCCGCATTATAGAGGCACTGATCAAGGTGCAAAAATTATTTTGAAGGATGATACCAGAACTGAGAGGTTATACCTATCAGGAAAGTTTGAACAGGCTGGGGATCTTTTCTCTAGAGCTCTGACAGAGGTCCTTGAGTTTATTAAAGGGTTTGAAAGGGTAGACGTAGAGAAGATTTTCCATTTGAATAGAGACCAAAGCTAGAGGGCATTAATATAAGATAGTTACTAACAAATCCAATAGGGAATTCAGGAGATAATTCTTTACCCGGAGCTTGGTAAGAATGTGGAACCTGCTACCACATAGAGTAATTGAGGCAAATAGCATAGATACACTTAAGGGGCAGATTGATAAACACAGGAGGAATAAAGAAGGAGAAGGTTATTCTGATAGGGTTAGATAAAGAGGGATGGGAGGAGGCTCATGTGGAGCATATACACTAACACTGAACTGTTGGGCTGAATGGCCTGTTTCTCTGCTGTACATTCTGTATAATTCTATGTCATGGCATCCTTTGATCAAATAAAACTCTTCACAAGTTGACCAACAGATTGCACATCTGGAGATGTTCATATGCTCTGTTGACAAAAGATGGTAGTGAGGGTGCTGAGGACTACACTGCACAGAAAAAAAGTTGTCGAGAGGGTGAGGCTAAGTGCAAAAAATCTATAAATAAAAACCTTTGGCTTTATGCAAAATTTTGGAAAATTTTCTTCACATGGAGTAGGCTTTCAGTTCATTAGTCTGATATAGTTTTGATAGCAATTCCCAGAGGTGAAAAGGCACGGTACCATCCATTCTCCCGGAAACTGATTGATTGACATTATGATGAATGCAGTTGTCATCACCACACTCCAATACTGCATTGAGACCTGGACCGTGTATCAGGGACACGTAACAGCGCTAGAGAAATTCCATCAGCAATGCATCACCTGCATCCTCCGGATTCAATGGGAGGACCGTCAAACAAATGCTAGTGTCCTTCTTGAAGTCAGATCCACAAGCATTCAGGCAAAACTCTTGCAAAGTCAACTCTGATAAATTGGCCACTGCGTCTGCAAGGCTGAAAACCTTCTCCTCCGCCAGGTCTTATTCTCACAAATCTCAAAGGGCCAACGCTCCAGGGAAGGACAAAGAAAACGCTTCAAAGACACTCTGAAGCTCTCCTTAAAGTGTAGCTGCATTGACATTAAGGACTGGGAGGCCCCAATGCCTTAATGATAAGGCACAGCGGTGGCAGAGAAGGAAAGAAAAGGAAGCAAATCCTGTACTCTGGATCCCACTACCTCGTGTGATGTCCTGCCTCAAGTGCCCAGAGATCTGTGGGTGGAGAATCGGCCTGTTCAGTCAAATGAAGATCCATGGCAGAAACTCCTGACCCTGAATAGATTTTGAGGTACAGCCACTCCACTGCCCTTTCCCATAGCTCTGCAATTTTTTTTCTCTTTAGGTGCTTATCCAATTCCTTTATGAAAGCCACAATTGAACCTGCCTCCACCACAGTCTCAGGACTGCATTCCAGATCCTAACCATCACTGCATAAAAAAGCTTTATCTCATGTTGTTGTTTTTTTCTTTTGACAATCACCTTAAATCAGTGTTTTCTGGTTGCCAAACCTTTCTGCAATGGGAACAGCTTCTCTCTATCTACTCTGTCTAGACCCTCATGATTTTGAATATCTTTATCAAATTTTCTCTCAAACTTCTCTTCTCTAAGGAGAACAACCCCAGCTTCTCCAATCTATCTACATAACTGAAGTGCTGCATCCCTGGAACTATTCTCATGAATCTTTTCTGCACTCTCTCTAAAGCCTTCACATCCTTCCTAAAGTGTGATGCTCAGAATTGGACACAATACTCCAGTTGAGGCCAAAACAGTTTTATAAGTGTTCATTATAACTTCCTTGCTTTTGTACTGCATGCCTCTATTTATAAAGCCCAAGATCCCATATGCCTTTATAACCACTTTCTCAACCTGCCCTGCCACCTTCAACGATTTGTGCACATACACCCCCAGGTCTCGCTGTTCCTGCACACCCTTTAGAACGGTACCCTTTAACTCAGAAGTCAAGAGTCACTGATTTGTTAAAACTACATTCCAGTGGTCAAACTTCGTTTTTAGAATAGATTCAAATCTTCATAAAATCTGTATCAAACAGTACAAGTTTTGATTATAATTACCATTATATATGTTGAGCAAAATCAGTTTCCTTCTGACTTTCAATGGGCAAACGTGAATCATTTTGGAAGCTTTGGAGTAGTTGATCCATTATTGAAACAGTGGGCTGATATACATGTGAACTGCATTGTTAGCTTTAGCTGAACTGACACTGAACATCTGTTCAGTATAAAGTGATCAGTCGGGGCTTATTCACTGGATAATTAGAGCTATGCTTCCTGATTTTCTTGCTCTTGGTGAAGCTTCAGGTTGTGAGAAAACAGCAGAAACTGTCATCCTCTATCAGCCATGTGCTTTGATATTGTTCATAGCCACCAGGGCAAGTTTTGCAGTTCATCAGCATAGAAATAAAGGAAGAATATTATAAGTACTAAAAGTCATCAGTATCAAAACTCTATGGTACAAAAAACTGATTGTGACAGTAATTTAGTTAAACAACATCAATCGAGGAAGGATGCATCAAGAGTAGACACCAGTGAAAGCTAGAGTTAGATCTATATTTTATTTTATGCTGAGGAGGAAAAAATTGCACCATACAGCAAGTTGTACAAGGAACATTAATTTCCTCTAAGAATCAGCTTTTAGTTGAATTGATTTATCCTTTAACTCTGCTTCTCTTCTCTCATCAAAATGCCTGATTCACCTTTAGTAACAGTCACTGCATCTTCCTGAGATGTAGATGCACACCTTGTTGAGTGGTCCAGTTGCCAGCAGACATGCTTAATGTCGGGTCAAAGAGATTTTTTGAGCTTTTTCACAGAAATAAATGACAAATTTCAGTGTGATTGCAGAGATTGAGGCATGATAGACATAGGAATGGAGAACAAGAATGCCTACTGTCAGCCTTGGGTCACTACTATTACACCTGCCTCTGGGTTAGAATATTGTGGGTTGTCAACCTCACTCCAGAGATGTAAATACATAATCCAGGCTGACACTTCAGTGCAGCACTGTTGGAGGTGCCGTCTTTCAGATAAGATGCCATCTCAGGTAGATGTAAAAACCTCTGTGGTACTATTCAAAGCTGTGAGGAGGGATGACATGCTAGAAGGAGCATCAAATGGGACCACATGGCTCGAACTGAAGAACAAAAAAGGGGCAATCACGCTGCTGAGATTATACTCGACCCTCAAACTGTCAGAGGGAGATAAAAGAGCAAATGTGTAGGCAAATTGCTGAATAGTTCAGAAACATTAGGACATCAATAGTAGGGGATTTCAAGTACCCTAACTGGGATAAATTCAATGTAAAAAGTATAGAGGGTGCAGAATTCTTAAAATGTATTCGGGGGAACTTTTTTTAGCCAGTAGGTAGCAAGCCCAACAAGAGAAGGGACAATTCCGGATTTAGTTTTGGGGAATTCTTTCTTTCTTTTTCTTTTGGGCCTCCTTATCTCGAGAGACAATGGATACGCGCCTGGAGGTGGTCAGTGGTTTGTGAAGCAGCGCCTGGAGTGGCTATAAAGGCCAATTCTGGAGTGACAGGCTCTTCCACAGGTGCTGCAGAGAAATTTGTTTGTTGGGGCTGTTGCACAGTTGGCTCTCCCCTTGCGCCTCTGTCTTTTTTCCTGCCAACTACTAAGTCTCTTCGACTCGCCACAATTTAGCCCTGTCTTTATGGCTGCCCGCCAGCTCTGGCGAATGCTGGCAACTGACTCCCACGACTTGTGATCAATGTCACATGATTTCATGTCGCGTTTGCAGACGTCTTTATAACGGAGACATGGACGGCCGGTGGGTCTGATACCAGTGGCGAGCTCGCTGTACAATGTGTCTTTGGGGATCCTGCCATCTTCCATGCGGCTCACATGGCCAAGCCATCTCAAGCGCCGCTGACTCAGTAGTGTGTATAAGCTGGGGATGTTGGCCGCTTCAAGGACTTCTGTGTTGGAGATATAGTCCTGCCACCTGATGCCAAGTATTCTCCGAAGGCAGCGAAGATGGAATGAATTGAGACGTCGCTCTTGGCTGGCATACGTTGTCCAGGCCTCGCTGCCGTAGAGCAAGGTACTGAGGACACAGGCCTGATACACTCGGACTTTTGTGTTCCGTGTCAGTGCGCCATTTTCCCACACTCTCTTGGCCAGTCTGAACATAGCAGTGGAAGCCTTACCCATGCGCTTGTTGATTTCTGCATCTAGAGACAGGTTACTGGTGATAGTTGAGCCTAGGTAGGTGAACTCTTGAACCACTTCCAGAGCGTGGTCGCCAATATTGATGGATGGAGCATTTCTGACATCCTGCCCCATGATGTTCGTTTTCTTGAGGCTGATGGTTAGGCCAAATTCATTGCAGGCAGACGCAAACCTGTCGATGAGACTCTGCAGGCATTCTTCAGTGTGAGATGTTAAAGCAGCATCGTCAGCAAAGAGGAGTTCTCTGATGAGGACTTTCCGTACTTTGGACTTCGCTCTTAGACGGGCAAGGTTGAACAACCTGCCCCCTGATCTTGTGTGGAGGAAAATTCCTTCTTCAGAGGATTTGAACGCATGTGAAAGCAGCAGGGAGAAGAAAATCCCAAAAAGTGTGGGTGCGAGAACACAGCCCTGTTTCACACCACTCAGGATAGGAAAGGGCTCTGATGAGGAGCCACCATGTTGAATTGTGCCTTTCATATTGTCATGGAATGAGGTGATGATACTTAGTAGCTTTGGTGGACATCCGATCTTTTCTAGTAGTCTGAAGAGACCACGTCTGCTGACGAGGTCAAAGGCTTTGGTGAGATCAATGAAAGCAATGTAGAGGGGCATCTGTTGTTCACGGCATTTCTCCTGTATCTGACGAAGGGAGAACAGCATGTCAATAGTCGATCTCTCTGCACGAAAGCCACACTGTGCCTCAGGGTAGACGCGCTCGGCCAGCTTCTGGAGCCTGTTCAGAGCGACTCGAGCAAAGACTTTCCCCACTATGCTGAGCAGGGAGATTCCACGGTAGTTGTTGCAGTCACCGCGGTCACCTTTGTTTTTATAGAGGGTGATGATGTTGGCATCGCGCATGTCCTGGGGTACTGCTCCCTCGTCCCAGCACAGGCATAGCAGTTCATGTAGTGCTGAGAGTATAGCAGGCTTGGCACTCTTGATTATTTCAGGGGTAATGCTGTCCTTCCCAGGGGCTTTTCCGCTGGCTAGGGAATCAATGGCATCACTGAGTTCCGATTTGGTTGGCTGTATGTCCAGCTCATCCATGACTGGTAGAGGCTGGGCTGCATTGAGGGCAGTCTCAGTGACAGCATTCTCCCTGGAGTACAGTTCTAGGTAGTGCTCAACCCAGCGGTCCATCTGTTTGCGTTGGTCAGTGATTATGTCCCCCGATTTAGATTTGAGGGGGGTGATCTTCTTGATGGTTGGCCCAAGAGCTCTCTTCATGCCATCATACATTCCTCTGATGTTTCCGGTGTCTGAGGCCAGCTGAATATGACTGCATAGGTGTTGCCAGTAGTCATTTGCGCAACGCCTAGCTGTTCTTTGTGCAGTGCTTCTGCTGCTTTAAGTGCTGCGGATGTTAAATCGCTGGGGGCTTTCTTGTAGTTCAAAAGTGCAATGCGCTTAGCGGCTATGACAGGTTCCAGCTCTTCATTATGAGATTGAAACCAGTCTGCATTTCTCTTCGCACTTTTGCCGTAGGTGGTCAAAGCTGACTCATAGATGGCGTCTCTGATGTGGGCCCACTTGGTCTCAGCATCCCCTGTGGGAGTGTTTTGAAGGGCTGTTACAAGTGAATTTAGAAATTTTTGTAACAGCTGTGGATGAGAAATTCTGCTCGTGTTGATGCGCGGGTGGCCCTTCTGCTTGGAATGATGCAACTTCTTTGGTCTGAGTCTAACCTTGCTGCACACCAGGGAGTGGTCGGTGTCGCAGTCCGCACTGTGGAAGCTGCGTGTGATTTGAACACTGTTTAAGGCGGCACGCCTTGTGACAATGAGGTCTAGCTGGTGCCAACGACGTGATCTTGGGTGCCTCCATGAAACCTGGTGACAGGGTTTAGTGTGAAAGAACGAGTTGGTGATGCAGAGGTTATGATAGGTACACAACTCAAGCAGTCTCTGCCCGTTCTCATTCATCCTTCCAACGCCATAGCGCCCAAGGCAGGAGGGCCATGAGTCATGGTCGGCCCCAACCCTGGCATTAAAGTCCCCCAGCAGGAATAGGTGTTCGGTGTTGGGGATGCTGCTAATGATGTTATGGAGTTGTTCATAGAACTGGTCTTTAGCTTCAGGTGCGGAACAGAGTGTTGGAGCATAGATGCTGAGTAGGTGTACTGGACCAGAGGTGGTGAGCAGTCGGATGGACAGTATGCGTTCCGAGCCATTTGAGGGAGGTTCTATCATGCTGAGCAAGGAGTTTCTGATGGCGAAGCCCACTCCATGCTGTCTTGGTTCTTCAGGATCCCTGCCCTGCCAGAAGAAGGTGTAGTCTTGCTCTGCTAGAGAGCCACTCGCGGGGAGGCGAGTCTCCTGAAGTGCTGCAATGTCCACATTGAGTCTACTGAGCTCGTTGTTAATGATGGCGGTCTTCCGAGAATCGTTGATTTGTGTAAGGTCTTCCGACAGGCCAGGACACATAGTTCTGACGTTCCAGCTTGCAAAGCGAAGGGCTGGTACCTTCTTTCCTTTTTTCATGTTGTTTGGTGCGGTGTATCAGTCCACCTTTCGGGCAATGACCCTGAGCTCCAAGCACCCATTGAAGCAGGCAGACTGTGGCGGGACAGAACCTTATTGACCGGGGGCTGCCCGGTTTGAGGCGGGCGGTAGCTGTCCAGTGAGGTGCAATGACCTCTCCCACCGACAAAGGCAACCCGTGGCGCCCAGTTTCTACGCCAATTTATCTGGACTTATAACCCGTAACTGCTGCCTTCCGTGTTGTTTCAGTCGCTGTGAGGCAACTATGGAGTGACCTCTCCATGGCGCATGCCTGGGCAAATTTATGGAGGTTGAGAGTTGCCCAGTCGTCAAAACCCCCCTCTCGGTCTTTCTGGTGGGGTCCAAAGGAGTGCAGGACACGACGTTTGGCACCAGTATGGCTGCAGGAACTGCCGGAAACATGCCAAAGGTGACACATGACCGCCTACGGGGTTCCGCTCCGGATTTTCTGTTAGGGTTTACTCCCTTAGCCTTGGTCTCTCCCGAGACGCCCACAAGGCAGTGGGGTTGTTGGGGCCCCTACACAGGTGTAGGATGGTGCTGGTGGGAGGAGGGGATGCAAGGGGGAGGGGTAGAGGGAGGGGTTGGGGGGGGTGTGCAGGGGAAGGGGGTGCGGGGTGAAGATGGTGCGAGGGGGGGGCGGGCTGGGACGGGGTTGTGAGGGGGTGAGCTGAGAGGGTGGAGCAGGGAAGGGGACGGGGGTGGGGGGGGGTGGAAGGGGGGTAAAGGGGGGGGGAGGGGGGTGGAATCTGGTGCAGGTAATAAGCCATTTCCTCAGTGCCCACCATCAACGTCCGGAAAGCTCATCCACGTCCTTCGGGAGGTGAAGCATCATTTGGCAGACTTAGAGGTGATTACATTTGCTAAGGGTTTTTTTTTTTGCAGTGGTTTAAATAAAGGCATGCAGCATTGCCGACAGTGCGCTGCAGATGCTCTCCGAGCCATCTCCCGCGGGCGCTTTGAAGTTGCGGCAGGGGGGGCCGTTCGTGGATGTTTTGGGTGTTCGGGGCACCTTTTCACAGGACTTCTCTCGGGTCCCGCAGCTCCTTCTTCACCTCAATGGACTTACCGCATGCCGTGGCTGCAGACACTCTGGACTGTGAAGACAGCAGGATCGGAGATTAAAGTAAAAGCAAAATACTGCGGATGCTGGAAATCTGAAACAAAAACAAGAAATGCTGGATTCACTCAGCAGGTCTGGCAGCATCTGTGGAAAGAGAAGCAGAGTTAACGTTTCGGGTCAGTGACCCTTCTTCGGAACTGACAAATATTAGAAAAGTCACAGATTATAAACAAGTGAGGTGGGGGTTGGGCAAGAGATAACAAAGGAGAAGGTGCAGATTGGACCAGGCCACATAGCTGACCAAAAGGTCACGGAGCAAAGGCAAACAATATGTTAATGGTGTGTTGAAAGACAAAGCATTAGTACAGATTAGGTGTGAATATACTGAATATTGAACATCAGCAAGTGCAAACCTGAAGAAAAACAACCTGAAAAAAAACAGTGGGTAAGCAAACTGAACAAACTAAGATGAAATGAAATAAATGCAAAAAAAGATTGTAAAAAATGTAAAAAGGAATGCAAAAAAAAGGAAAAAATAACTAAAAATGACTAAAATAACTTGGGGAGACCAAGCGCAGACTGGGTGACCGCTTTGCGGAACATCTCCGCTCAGTCCGCAAGCAGGACCCTGAGCTTCCGGTTGCTTGCCATTTCAACACTCCCCCCTGCTCTCATGCTCACATCTCTGTCCTGGGATTGCTGCAGTGTTCCAGTGAACATCAACGCAAGCTCGAGGAACAGCATCTCATCTACCGATTAGGCACACTGCAGCCTGCCGGACTGAACATTGAGTTCAATAATTTCAGAGCATGACAGCCCCCCACTTTACTTTCATTTTTAGTCATTTTTAGTTATTTTTTCCTTTTTTTTGCATTCCTTTTTACATTTTTTACAATCTTTTTTTGCATTTATTTCATTTCATCTTAGTTTGTTCAGTTTGCTTACCCACTGTTTTTTTTCAGGTTGTTTTTCTTCAGGTTTGCACTTGCTGATGTTCAATATTCAGTATATTCACACCTAATCTGTACTAATGCTTTGTCTTTCAACACACCATTAACATATTGTTTGCCTTTGCTCCGTGACCTTTTGGTCAGCTATGTGGCCTGGTCCAATCTGCACCTTCTCCTTTGTTATCTCTTGCCCAACCCCCACCTCACTTGTTTATAATCTGTGACTTTTCTAATATTTGTCAGTTCCGAAGAAGGGTCACTGACCCGAAACGTTAACTCTGCTTCTCTTTCCACAGATGCTGCCAGACCTGCTGAGTGAATCCAGCATTTCTTGTTTTTGTGTCGGAGATTAAAGTATCGGCAGCTGTTCTCGTCAGTTTCATCCGGATCAATTTCATTGAGAAAACAAAGAGCAGGTGTGGCTGGGGGAGGGCAGTGGGCCCAGGTAACATACACTAAACTAACTGTTAACTTTTAGATAGGGCTAAAATGAACTGATTTAAAGAGCCAGGGGAATTTAAACAGTTTAAGAGGGCAGATTGGGGGAGAAAACGTTAGGGATGGGAGCAGATGGCCATGGATAGAGTTGAACAGCAAGGGAGCTTCCTCGGGAGCTTCCAGCCCAGGAGCCATCTTGAATATCTACACAATTTATATACAGTATATAGCACATTTAATGTGGTAAAATATCCTAAAGGTGCTTCACAGCAGCATTATCAAACAAAATTTGACTGAACTACAAAAGGATGCATTTGGACAGATGACGAAAGGCTTGGTCAAAGAGGTAGGTTTTAAGAAATATCTTAAAGAAAGGAGAGGGGATGAGAGGTGGGAGAGATTTGAAGGAGGGAATTTCAGAGGTTAGGTCCTAGGCAGCTGAGATACGGCCGCCAATGATACAGTGCTTAAAATCGGAGATGCACAAGAGGCCAGAACTGGAGGAGTGCAGAGATCTCGCAGGATTGTAGGGCTGGAGGAGGTTACAGAGATAGGGAGGATGAGGCCATGGAGAGATCTGAAAACAAGAATGAGAATTTTGAAATCGAGGTGTTGCCAAACCATGCTCATGGTGCTCTTTCACACTTACTGTAAGATTTACATTATTAGAAAACAATACATAAGCAATAAAACTGACATCTTAATTCTCATTGTTCACAAAGTGCTTGAAGATTCAGAGCCTCCATTTAAAGTTTTACATGGAAGACACCTTGGCCTACACTGACCTCCATCTGGTTACAATGACTTAGACATGTATGAATAAGGCGGTGGCATAGTGGTAATGTCACTAGACTAGTAATCCAGAGCCCAGGCTAATTCTCTGGGGGCATGGGTTCGAATCCTACCACGGCAGGTGGTGAAATTTGAATTCAATTAATAAATCTGATATGAAAAAAAGCAATAGTCTAATAGATGACCATGAAACCATTGTCGATTGTTGTAAAAACCCATCTGGCTCACTAATGGAAATGAAGGAAATCTGCCGTCCTTACCTGGTCTGGCCTACGTGTGACTCCAGACACAGCAATGTGGTTGATTCTTAAAATGGCCAAGCAAGCGACTCAGTTCAAGGGCAATTAGGGATGGGTGATAAATGCTGACCTAGCCAGTGATGCCCACATCCCACAAACCAAATTTTAAAAAGGCAAACTAAAGCAATGGTTGCCAGCTAACATTTATCCCCAGTCTGAAAGCCTCCAGTTATGGATCAAAACCACTGTGTAAGTTCCTCCCACCATCGTGTTCCGAGGGACTGGAAACCGTGTAAAACTCCTCAGGCTATATGCACCAGAGAATGTTTTTGCTATGTAACACAAATGTATAGTGTAAATATAACCTGGAATGGCAAGGGTAGTGAGGCATTTCATGTACTGTATTGAAAGAAACTGATCTTATTGCACTTTATGAAATGTGCAATTTGAATTGTTTTGTAATTTTTAACAAATTTTACGATTAAAATACATTTTTGGAAAAAAACCCAGCAAAGACAGACTGGAGCACCATTGCCTGAACAGTTCACACCTGGTTTAAATCTTGCATACCCAGTAAGACCTAGACCTGGAAACAGCTTAAGCTCCATACAAGCCTCCTCCCACCTTACTTCATCTCACTTCATCACCATATGCATTTATTCCTTTCTCCCTCATTTGCTTATTTAGGTACCCCTTAAATGCATCTTCACTATGCGTCTCAATCACTCTACATGGTAACAGGTTTCACATTCCCACTACTCCAAGTAGTTTCTCCTGAATTCCCTACTGGGTTTATTAGTGATTAACTTAAATTCATAGCCCCAACTCCACCTAGCAGAGACACAAAGACAACAGAATCTCTCCCAGAAAACAGTGCGTGTTGGCTGACTACAACAGCCACGCTTAATTATGCCCACATTCAACTACTGACAGGGGTCAGTGGATACTGACCAGGAGCAGGAACCTGGCTAAACGTCCCCTTGCTAACACAGAAGCACTGAGTCTCAGTTTTAACACATATCCTGCCCATTCCTGTGGAGATCTGATAACTTAGCAGAGCGGCCATCGAACCTGCAACTTCCTGGTCTGTCCAGCTCAGATAATCACTGACCCATCAGAGGAGACGACTCTGCAATTAGCAGCAAGACAAACAACACTGGAGCTTAAGGGGTACAATTATGAGGATAGGTTGCATAAATTTGGCTTATATCCCCTCAAGATTGAGGGCTGATCTGATCGAGATGTTCAAACTATAAAAAGGATTCAATAGGGTAGGTATGAAGAAACTATTTCCTCTGGTGAGGGAATCAGAAAGAGGCATAATTTTAAAATTAGACCTTGGCCATTTAGGAGGGAAATGAGAAAGTATTATTTCCACAAAGGACAGCAGAAATCTGGAACACTCTCCCCTAGAAGGCTGTGGATACTGGGGACCAACTGAAGCTTTCAAGAGTGAGATTGATAGATTTTTGCTGGGTAGGGATGTCAAGGGATATGGAACTAAGACGAGTAAATGGAGTTGAGGTACGGATCAGCAATGATCCAAATGGATGGTGGAACAGGCTCAAGAAGCTGTATGGCCTCCTCCTGTCCCTCTGAGAGTCTGTTTCATGCCAACTTGCTTTATTGAATGATAATTTTCTTTAATCCCCTGACAGGAGATTTGAATTTATATTTTTTTAAAGAAATGTAAAAGAACAGATATAAGATGACTTTGCTAGCAGCTTAAGATGGCCATCCAATTTGCAACACTGTATCCTACATTGCAAGGCTTGTGAGGAGGGAGGTAAAATGTCTGCACATCCCAGCAAGAACCAAGATTCAGGACGTTTAAGGGATCTGCTTGTTCTTTTACCAATAAGAAATACTGCTAATTACTATGCCAGAATCACTGAGTGTCATGTGACAAGCCCCTCCCCATCTGTCATTTTAAGCTTGTGTTTCTCCGTAGCAGCAACCAGAAGCATCTGGACTCTGACGTGAGCAGACCCAAATGGGGGTATTTGTCTCTCTCGCCATTCCAACTTGCAAGCTTCAAGTCCCAATCATCTTTGCATACTCCATCTACAATTAGAAAACCCATTAAAGGAAATCATCTGCATCACTGTCTCCAAGAGATCCACCAAACCAGTCATCTACCTCTTCAAACTGAAAGCATCAGGACCACCAACTTCAACTAGAAGCCAGCTGAATCACCAAACCCCACAGACTGTATACCCCTTTTTTCTACAGACACTAACACAACCAATCTACCTTTCCCCACTCTGTAACCTACTTTGTGTACGTGTAAACCTCTAGCATGTGTGTGTGTGTGAGTGAGTGAAAGTTAGCGCGTAGTTTATTATTTTCAGTAGTTCGGCTTAGGTACAATAGAGTTAACCTCTTTCTTTACATGCATTTGGAAAGGCATGGTCTGATTAGGGATGGTCAGTATGGCTTTGTGCGTGGGAAATCATATCTCACAAATTTGATTGAGTTTTTCAAGGAGGTGACCAAGAGGATTGACGAGGGCAGGGCGATGGACGTTGTCTACATGGACTTTAGCAAGGTCTTTGACAAGGTCCCGCATGGTAGGCTGGTCCAGAAGGTTCGAATACATGGGATCCAGGGTGAGCTTGCCAATTGGATACAAAATTGGCTTGGTGATAGGAGGCAGAGGGTGGTAGTGGAAGGTTGTTTTTCAGATTGGAGGCCGGTGACCAGTGGTGTGCTGCAGGGATTGATGCTGGGCCCCTCTGTTATTTGTCATATATATTAATGACTTGGATGTGAATGTAGGGGGCATGATTAGTAAGTTTGCAGATGACACCAAAATAGCTGGTATAGTGGACAGTGAAGAAGGTTGTCTAAGGTTACAACAGGATATAGATCAACTGGGAAAGTGGGCAAGGGATTGGCAAATGGAATTTAATGCAGCCAAGTGCAAAGTGATGCATTTTGGGAAGTTAAACCAGGGCAGGACATATACAGTGAATGGCAGGGCCCTGGGGAGTGTTGGTGAGCAGAGACACCTTGGGGTGCAAGTACATAGTTCCCTGAAAGCAGCAACACAGGTAGACAGGGGAATACGAACATACAAACATACGAACATATGAATTAGGAGCAGGAGTAGGCCACATGGCTCCTTGAGCCTGCTTCACCATTCAATAAGATCATGGCTGATCTGTTTGTAACCTCAACTCCACATTCCCGCCTGCCTCCAATAACCTTTCACCCCCTTGCTTATCCAGAATCTATCTACCTTTGCCTTAAAAATATTTAAAGACTCTGCTTTCACTGCCTTGTGAGGAAGAGACTTCCAAAGACTCAAGACCCTCAGAGAAAAAGTTTCCCCACATCTCTGTCTTAAACGGGCAACCCCTTATTTTAAATAGTGACCCCTAGTTCTAGATTCTTCTGCAAGGGGGAACATCCTTTCTACATCCACGCTGTCAAGAACCCCCAGGATCTTATATGTTTCAATCAAGTCACCTCTTACTCTTCTAAACTTCAGTGGATACAAGCCTAGCCTGTCCAATCTTTCCTCATTAGTCTCGTAAACCTTCTCTGAACTGCTTCCAATGTATTTACATCCTTCCTTAAATAGGGAGACCAGTACTCCAGATGTAGTCTCACCAACGCCCTGTATAGCTGAAGCATACCCTCCCTACTTTTGTATTCAATTCCCCTCGTGGTAAATGATAACATTCTATTAACTTTCCTAATTACTTGCTGTAACTGCATACTAACCTTTTGTGATTCATGCACTAGGACACCCAGATCTCTCCACATCTCAGAGCTCTGCAATCTCTCACCATTTATATAATATGCTTCTTTTTTATTCTTCCTGCCAAAATGGACAATTTCACATTTTCCCATTTGCCAGATCTTTGCCCATTCACTTAACCTATCTATATCCTTTCGTAGCCTCCTTATGTCCTCTTCACAACTTACTTTCCTACCTATTTTTGTGTCATCAGCAAATTTAGCAACCATATCTTCAGTCCCTTCTTCCAAGTCATTTATATAAATTGTAAAAAGTTGAGGCCCCAGCACTGATCCCTGTGGCACACCACTCATCACATCTTGCCAACCAGAAAATGACCCATTTATACCTACTCTGTTTCCTGTTAGCTAGCCAATCTTCTATCCATGCCAATATGTTACCCCTTACACCATGAGCTGTTATTTTCTGCAATAACCTTTGATGTGGCGCATTATCAAATGCCTTCTGGAAATCTAAGTACAGTACATGAATACGGGCAGGTGGAAGGGGTATCAGTGCAAGAGCATTTTAGTGGTGGTTGTGTGTTGTGTTTGCAGCATTGCTAGGGCATACTGGAGAATGTCTTAGGCTTCAGATAAAATCAACTAACAACTCTATTATTTACATTTACTATATTCTACTTGCAGACCACCACGCTTCTGTGGTGCAGCCTGTATTTCTGTGCTCTGACTCACCGCAGCTCCGGAGCACTTCACAGCCTCTTCTGCAGGTAAGTAGCTTTCTTACTGTACTGGGCCAGTATTTATCTTTAAATTTCTGTGTTCACCACAGTTTAACTACAGTTTTACCATTGCCACCATATTGTGTGTTGTTGTTGTTGTATTTGTAGTATTACTTAGGTGTTCTGGACAAAGTCTTAGACTTCAGATAAAGTCAACTAACATCTCTATTATTTGCATTTACTATATATACTGTCCACAAGTCTCCTAAACTAGCATCCTCTGTGCTGCTATCTCTTCTCCTCAAGCCCACACCATGTGACTGCTACCTGATCACTCGTACAGTGGGAGGGTTCGCTCTCACTGTCTTTAGTATTAACCCTTTACATCCTTATACTACATCTCTCCCCAAGTATTTATCCAGCATTTTCTCAAACATATATACATTAATGACTTATTTACTGCCACCTCTCCCCAACTCTCTGACTTCACAGATTTAGTCTGATAGGAGGTTTGACAACTCTCCCCGATCTGGTTGTAGTCTGTCTGTGATGATAAATAGTCTTCTTTGTAAGTCTGGATTGCTGACTTGGTTCAACTTTACTACGGAGTGTAGCATTCTGTTCAGTTTGGGTTTGTTCATTGTCCTCTGGGTCTTCCAAATGAATTACTGGCTGTTGCTTTTGGGGAAGAGGAATGATATTCCTCCAATTTCTTCATATGTTCCCTTCAGATATGTGCATCACACACAATCACTGATAGTCTTCATGTTTATGGCTTATTCTACCTTTCCTTTCCAGGTCATCTATTCATACACCTTGACTACTGTTTAATTTGGGTAGGCTTCTTGCTCGAAATCTTCAATTATAATTCTGGATTTGTTTCCTTCTATAGGAGTTTTCCCTATCTCGTACTTTCTCATAGTCTTGAGCACTCAATCCAGTAATCAATTTCTGAGGTAACACTGGAAGCTCTGTTCTTATCTTCCTACCCATCAGTAATTCTGCTGGTGATAATCCCACACATTAATGGCGTTGAACAATAAATCAGGAGTGTTTGAGAAGATCTTCATTTTTCTTTAGTAAAGACTTTATGGTTCTCACACCTCTTTCTGCCTCACCATCAGACTGTGGATACTTCGGTGAGTTTGAGAGATACTGAAAGACCATCTTTACTGCAAACCGAGTAAAACATTCATTCGCAAACTGTAGTCCGTTGTTTGATAATATTTAATCCAGAATCCCATGTGTCGCAAAGATGTCTTGAAGAATCTTGATAAGTACTTCGGTGGTCGTAGAATGTAATCTTCGGACTCCTATCCACCTTGAAAAGTAATCGATGTTGATTATATATGCCTTCCCACTAAACATAAATAAAGCCATACCTTTTTTTCATTCTTTCATGGAATGTTGGTGTCACTGGCAAGGCCCATCCCTATTTGTCCTTGACAACTGAATGGCTTGCTAGGCCATTTCAGAGTCAGCCACATTGCTGTGAGTCTGGAGACACATGTAGGCCAGATCAGATAAGGATGGCCGATTTCCTTCCCCAAAGAACATTAGTGAACCAGATGGGTTTTTACAACAATCGACTATAGTTTCATGGCACCATTACTGAGACTAGCTTTCCAGATTTTTATAAATTAATTTAACTTATTAATTATTTGAATTTAAATTCCACCAGCTTCCATAGTGGGATTTGAACCCATGTCCCCAGGCATGAGCTGGGCCTCCGGGTTACTAGTTTAGTGTCATTACCAGTATGCCACCATCTCCCCCCCTAACCTTTGCCAAGGTCTAGTTGGAAATTGGGTAGTTAACAGAGGTTCCCGCTGTTCTGGCCTCTGTATCGCGCATGTCTGACAGTTCTGGATCATGTTCATGATGTTCCTTAGATATTCCAGGCCACCATACTGAAGATTGTGCCCTCGCTCTGCACTTGTTATTCCCAAATGGCCTTGGTGTAGACGATCTAAGAAATCAGATCTCATTGAATGTGGAATAACAATTCTGTCATAGTAAATTAATAAGTCATCGATTATCGTAAAGTATGTCCTATACTCAGGGAATGTCTTCATTGTTCTCTCTTCTGGACTTTTTGTGGTTACCTTTGTGTACAATACCGTCTAATGCGAATGCATTCTTCATCACTCTTTGGGGCTTATTGTATTTCTTGCAACTTGTGTGTGCTAGCTGGCCAATTTTGTGCTGTATGTTGTGAATATGATTCTATGTCACATATGAAATTCACGTCTTCCTGTGTGGGATGGTTTACCGGCGTCCTTGGTAGTGCATTGGCTGATGATTGCAACTTCCCTTGGATGTATACTGTCTCATATGTATACCTCATCAGTATTTGTATACATAGAGGCATTTTCACAAGTTCCTTTTCATCTAATTAAAATGCTAATTGATGTACCATTCCCAGGAATCTCTGGAGCTGTTGAATGGTAGTAGGAGGAGGAAATTCTGTAACGGCCCTTGTCTTCTGTGGATCTGCCATTATACCTTCCCTGCTCACTATATGTCTCAAGAAATGAATCGAAGTCTTGGAAAATTCGCACTTCTCGTTTTGAGGTCTCTGAAGAACCTGTCGAACTCTTTGGTCGTGGTTATTTACTGACTGTCTATGTATCCGGATGTCATCCATGTGACAAATAACTCCTTTGAGTCCTTCTAAGATGTTGGACATAGATTGTTGAAAGATCTCTGGTGCGGCTGTTATTCCAAATGGTAACCTATTGAAACAAAACCGCCCAAAGGTGTTATAAATGTTATCAGTTATCTTGAGGTCTCAACTAGGGGTACCTGCCAAAACCCACTATTGGCATCAAGTTTTTTAAACATGGTGCTCTGAGGGAGTTTCACTAAACTGTCATCAACTGTGGACATGGGGTGAATCTCATGCACTACTGCTTTGTTGAGCTGCGTTAAATCCACATCAATACACAGAGCTCCATTTTGCTTTGGAACAGGAACCATGGCCAAACACCATTCGGTTGGTTATGTTACCAGAGGGATAACGCCCATTCTTGTCATCTCATTCAATTGTTCTTGGAACTTAGTCGACAACGGATGAGATATTCCTCTTGGTGTGAAGATACACATTGGTCTGTCTGCTTCCTTCAGTGTGGTCCTGTACGCCGTCTTGAGTCTTCCGAGCTGTGTAGAAAGCTTCAGGTATTCTGCTTGAAAGCGATTGTTTATCTTTGATTGCTTGACTTCATCTATTTATTTTTTTATTTTATCTATCTTCTTAATCAACTGCAGTTCTAAACATGCATTCCTATTCAGTAAGGAAAATTCTTGATTTTGCAAGACATATAAAGTCTCTACCAATGGTCTCGCTCTATGCTGAAGAGTGGCTTGGAGTTTGCCTTTTACTCTCAGTTGTGTCCCACTTGGACCATGCAACTGTATATCTGCTGGTTATAGGCAATGTCTCATCACCCATGGCTCATGGTCAGACAATACTGTGATGCTAGCCCCTGTATCAAGTTTAAAATTCGTAAGGTATCCATTCATGTAGATATTCACCGTCCACAAACCTTGATCTGGGTTATTAATTTCTCCCAGGAAACCTCCTGGTTGTTTCTCGTCAGGATATTGATGTACTTGATTCACTGCTCTCTGCATGAAGGTCTTCCGCTTTGTGCTCTTAAGCCTGACATCAGTAGTAGCGAAAATGCTAAAATCTATTCTAAAGGATGGTGATAAGTGGACACTTGGATAATAATGATCTGATTGGGCATAGTCAACATGGATTTATGAATGGGAAATCATGTTGGAGCTTTTTGAGGATGTTACTAACAGAATTGATAAAGAGGAGTCAGTGGACGTAATATATTTGGATTTTCAGAAGGCTTTTGATAAAGTTGGTTTGCAAAATTAAAGCACATGGATAGGCGGTAATATATTGGCATGGATTAAGGATTGGCTAACAGGCAGAAAGCAGAGAGTAGGAATAAACGGGTCATTCTTGCATTGGCAGGTTGTGACTAGTGGGGTACTGCAAGGATTAGTACTTGGGCCCCAGCTATTCACAATATATATCAATGATTTGGATGTGGGGACCAAATGCAATATTTACAAGTTTGTGGATGAAACAAAACTAGGTGGGAATGTGTGTTGTGAGGAAGATGCAAAGTGGCTTCAAGGAGATTTGGATAGACTAAGTGAATGGGCAAGAACATGGCAATTGGAATATAATGTGGGAAAATGTGAGGTTATCCACTTTGATAGGAGGAGCACATGTGCAGAGTATTTCTTAAATGTAAGAGATTAGAAAGTGTAGATGTACAAAGGGACCTGGGTGTCCTCATCAATAAGTCACTGAAAGCTAGCATGCAGGCGCAGCAAGCAATTAAGAAGGTTGATGGTATGTTAGCCTTTATTGCAAGAAGATTTGAGTACAGGAGTAGCGAAGTCTTGCTTCAATTGTATAAAACCTTGGTTGACTGCACCTGGAGTAATGTGTGCAGTTTTGGTCCCCTTACATTAGGAAGGATATTATTGCCTTAGAGGGAGTGCAATGAAGGTTCACCAGACTTGTTCCTGGAATGGCGGGACTGTCCTATGAAGAGAGATTGGTGAAAATGGGCCTGTATTCTCTCGAGTTTCGAAGAATGAGAGGTGATATCATTGACACCTACAAAATACTTAATGGGATAGACAGGGTAGATGCAGTTAAGATGTTTCCCCTCCCCAACCAGGGGACACAATTTCAAAATAAGCAGAAAGCCCTTAGGACCGAGATAAGGAGAAAGTTCTTTACTCAGAGGGCTGTGAATCTTTGGAATTCTCTACCCCAGAGGGCAGTGGAAGCTCAGTCATTGAGTATTTTTATAGCAGTGATTGACAGATTTCTAAATACCAATGACATAAATGGATATGGGGGTAGTGTGGTAAAAAGGCATTGAAGTGGATGATCAGCCAAAATCGTATTGAATGGTGGGGCAGGCCCGATGGGCTGAATGGCCTACTCCTGCTCCCATGTTCCTAAGTGAAGAAATTTTGCTCTAGTACATTTTCCCATGGTGTCTAGATATTTTACAATTAAAACACTCAGCTTTACTTGCTGGACACTGCTCCTGTCTGCGAGTCTTCCTGGCTCCACAATGTTGGCATGGTTTCCATGTGTCATGCACCTTCTCACTTGCATGTGTTTTCTTTTCCACAAAGTGTTTCTCCGACTTTGGCCTCACAAACTGTACTGGCATTGGACTCCTTCTCATCCATGGCTTTTCTTCAGCTTGTAGAATGGCCCTATTCTGTTTGTGAACTTCAGCCTGTCCTACAATCTGAATGGCCTTTTCCAGTGTAAAGTCTTCCTTGGATTGCAAAAGGCCTGGTAAGGATTCATCAGCTATGCCGTCGACTATCGATCTCTAAGTGGTTCTGCCTTTAATTCGTTGTATTTGCACCCTTCTGCCAATCTGTACAGGTCATTAATATAGGAATTTACGGATTCACCAATCTTCTACGCCAACTGATTAAATTTGTCTCTTATCAAGATTCTATGCTGCGAAGATTGAAATATTTTTCAAAGGCTTGAAGTACCTCTTCGAATTTATCATAAGCCTCATTAATCCCTTGTCGGACAATTACAATGTCTGCAATCGCACGTGCTGAATATAAAAGGCTGTTCACTTGTTCCACTTCTGGTTTGGTATGGAATTGAAAAGCAGTCCTAAAACTTAGGAACCTTTTCCTCCATAAGGACCAATTTTGTACCTGATTGGGTCCGTCTTGAATGTGGAAGCTTTCAATCATGCCAAATATTGCTTTCTTTAATGGACTTTTTAGGGTGTTCCCCTTTCTTGAAGAAATTCTGTATGTTTTTTTTCAGGGCTTGCTTGCTTTAAATGGAGGTGTCCCGACTGTTTTCAGATGTTCCCTGCTATTTTAATATGCTTTTTTTTTAAGTGTTCCCCTTTCTTGAAGAAATTCAGTTTTTTTTCAGGCTTCCTTGCTCTAATGGAGGTGTCCCTGCTGTTTTTGGGGGTTTCTTGTGCTTTTTGGGAGGTCCCGTGCTTTTCGGGGAGTTCCCGCTCTTCACCCTCGTGTTCAGCCTGGTTTTTCACATTCAGAGTAAAATGCTTTCCAGAATTACTTCAAGATTTTCAAAGAGCTTTTAACCTTATCCAATACCGTCAGCATCGTGACTCACCCGATCTCTGGATTCTACTTTCAAACCACCACGCTTCTGTGGTGCAGCCTGTATTTCTGTGCTCTGACTCACTGCAGCTCCGGAGCACTTCACAGCCTCTTCTGCAGGTAAGTAGCTTTCTTACTGTACTGGGCCAGTATTTATCTTTAAATTTCTATGTTCACCACAGTTTAACTGCTGTTTTACCATTGCCACCATATTGTGTGTTGTTGTTGTTGTACTTGTAGTATTGCTTAGGTGTTCTGGACAAAGTCTTAGACTTCAGATAAAGTCAACAAACATCTCTTTGATTTGCATTTACTATATATACTGTCCACAAGCTTCCTTAGCTAGCATCCTCTGTGCTGCTATCTCTTCTTCAGCCCATAACATGTGACTGTTACATCATCACTTTTACAGTGGAAAGGGTCACTTTGCATGCTTATACTACAGTGGTAGTGATCATAATTCAGTTAGATTTAGAGTAGCTACAGAAAAGGACAAAGATAGACCGAGTGAACATTTTAACTTGGGGAAAAGGCCAACTTTACCAAGCTGAGATGTGATTTGGCAAAAGTTGTCTAGAAACAGATACTTGATGGCTATTCAGTGTCAGTGCAGTGGGAGGTATTCAAGGAGAAGCTAAAGAGGGTTCAAACAAAATGTTCCCATAAAGAAAAAGTGTGGAACACACAAATGTAGACCCCTCCCAGCAGCCCCCCCCCACAGATGTTAAAGAGCATACAGAGGAGGATAAAGCAAAAAAAGAAAGCTTATGTTAGAGGCTAAGAGCTCAATATTGCAGAAAGTCTAGAGGAGAATAAAAAGTGCAGGGTTGAATTTTTAAAAGGAAATTAGGCAAACAAAAAGAGAAGGCATGAAAAAATATTGGCAAGTAAAATCAAGGAAAACCTAGAGATGTTTTAGAAATACATGAAGAGCAAGTGGATAACTAAGGAAAGAGTAGGGCTGATAAGAGAGCAAAAAAGTTACTTGCTTGTAGAGGCGGCAGATGTGGACATGATTCTTGATGAATACTTTGCTTCTTTCTTCGTAAAAGAGAGAGATAAAGTAAACATTGTAATTAAGGAGGAGGAGTGTGAAATATTGGATGGGATAAACATAGTGAGGGAGGAAATGTTACAGTGTTTAGCATCCTTGAAAATGGATTTGCATGAAATATATTCTGTGATGCTAAGGGAGGCAAGGGAAGAAACAGAGGCTGCTCTGACAATCATTTTCCAATGCTGTCTGGCTACAGGCATGGAACTGGAGGACTGCTAATATTGTTTAAAAATGGATGAGAGGATAGCCTGAGTAATTACAGGCCAGATAGCCTAACCCCGGTAATGGGAAAATTACTGGAAAAAATTCTGACACAGCATAAATCGTCATTTAGAGAGGCATGAATTAATCAAGGAGAGTGAGCACAGATTTGTTAAGGGAAGGTCATGTCTGACTAACCTGATTGAATTTTTTGAGACAGTAACAAGGAGGGTCAATGAGCATGTTTGATGTAGTCTGTACGGATTTTAGCAAAGCTTTTGACAAAATCCTACATGGCAGACTGGTCAGAAAATTAAAAGCTCATGGGATTCAAGGACAAGTGGCATGTTGGATCCATAATTTTCTCTGTGGCAAGGAAAGGGATAATGGCGATGGGTGGTTTTGTGACTGGAAGGCTGTTTCCAGTGGGGTTTTGCAGGGCTCAGTAATAGGCCGCCTTTTTTTTATTCATTCATGGGGTGAGGGCGTCGCTGGCCAGGCCAGCATTTATTGCCCATCCCTAATTGCCCTCGAGAAGGTGGTGGTGAGCTGCTTTCTTGAACTGCTGCAGTCCATGTGAGGTAGGTACACCCAAGGTGCTGTTAGGAAGGGAGTTCCAGGATTTTGACCCAGCGACAGTGAAGGAATGGCGATATAGTTCCAAGTCAGGATGCTGTGTGACTTGGAGGGGAACTTGCAGGTGGTGGTGTTCCCATGCATCTGCTGCCCTTGTCCTTCTAGGTGTTAGAGGTCGCGCGTTTGGAAGGTGCTGTCGAAGGAACCTTGGTGAGTTGCTGCAGTGCATCTTGCATATGGTACACACTGCTGTCACTGTGCATCGGTGGTGGAGGGAGTGAATGTTGAGGGTAGTAGATAGGGTGCCAATCAAGTGGGCTGCTTTGTCCTGGATGGTGTTGAGCTTCTTGAGTGTTGTTGGAGCTGCACCCATCTAGGCAAGTGGAGAATATTTCGTCATACTCCCAACTTGTGCCTTGTAGATGATGGAAAGGCATTGGGGAGACAGGAGGTGGGTTACTCACCGCGGAATTCCCAGCCACTGACATGCTCTTGTAGTCACAGCATTTATGTGGCTGGTCCAGTTCACTTTCTGGTCAATAGTAACCCCCAGGATGTTGAGAGTGGGGGATTCAGTGATGGTAATGCCATTGAGCGTCAAGGGGAGATAGTTAGATTCTCTCTTGTTTGAGATGCTCATTGCCTAGTACTTATGTGGCACGGATTTTATTTGCCACTTATCAGCCCAAGCCTGGGTGTTGTCCAGGTTTTGCTGTATATGGACATAGGCTGCTTCAGTATCTGAGGAGTCGTGAATGGTGCTGAACATTGTGCAATCATCAGTGAACATCCTCACTTCTGACCTTATGATGGAGGGAAGGTCATTGATGAAGCAGTTGCAGATGGTTGGGCCTAGGACACTACCTTGGGTAATTCCTGCAGTGATGTCCTGGAGCTCAGATGATTGACCTCCAACAACCACAGCCATCTTCCTTTGTGCCAAGTATGACTCCAACCAGTGGAGAATTTTCCCCCCTGATCCCTATTGACTCCAGTTTTGCTAGGGCTCCTTGATACCATACTCTGTCAAATGCTGCCTTGATGTCAAGGACAGTCACTCTCACCTCACCTCTTGAGTTCAACTCTTTGGTCCATGCTTGGACCACGCTCGATAGCACTGTCGCGACCCCTTCCATCACTCTGCTGGTGATCGAGAGTAGAGTGATAGGGCGGCAATTGGTCAGGTTGGAATTGTCCTGCTTTTTGTGCACAGGACATACCTGGGCAATTTTCCACATTGCCGGGTAGAGGCCAGTGTTGTAGCTGTACTGGAACAGCTTGGCTAGGGGCACAGCTAGTTCTGGAGCACAAGTGTTCAGTACTATTGCCGGAATGTTGTCAGGGCTCATAGCCTTTGCAGTATCCAATGCCTTCAGCCGTTTCTTGATATCACATGGAGTGAATTGGATTGGCTGAAGACTGGTGTCTGTGATGCTGGGGACCTCGGGAGGAGGCCGAGCTGGATCATCCACTTGGCACTTCTGGCTGAAGATTGATGTAAATGCTTCAGCCATGTCTTTTGCATTGATGTGCTCTGCTCCCCCATTGTTGAAGATGGAGATATTTGTGGAGCCACCTCCTCCTGTCAGTTGTTTAATTATCCACTACCGTGCAGGACTGGTAAGCTTAGATCTGATCCGTTAGTTGTGGGATCACTTAGCCCTGTCTATCGCATGCTGCTTCTGCTGTTTGGCATACAAGTAGTTCTTTGTTGCAGTTTCACCAGGCTGACACCTCATTTTTAGGAATGCCTGGTGCTGCCCCTGGCATGCCCTCCTGCACTTTTCATTAAACCAGGGTTGGTCCCCTGGCTTGATGGAATGGTAGAGTGGGGGATATGCTGTGCCATGGGGTTACAGGTTGTGGTTGAATACAATTCTACGGCTGCTGATGGTCCACAGCGCCTAATGGATGCCCAGTTTTGAGTTGCTAGATCTGTTCGAAAATTATCCCATTTAGCACGATGGCTGTGCCACACAACACGATGGTGGGTATCCTCAGTGTGTAGACTGGACTTTGTCTCCACAAGGACTGTGCAATGGTCACTCCTACCAATACTGTCATGGACAGATGTATCTGTGACAGGTAGATTGCTGAGAACGAGGCCAAGTTGGTTTTTCTCTCTTGTTGGTTCCCTCACCACTTGCTATAGACCCAGTCTAGAAGCTATGTCGGTCAGCACGGTCAGTAGTGGTGCTACCGAGCCACTCTTGGTGATGGACATTGAGGTCCCCCACCCAGAGTACATTTTGTGAACTTGCGACCCTCAGTGCTTCTTCAAATTGGTGTTCAACATGGAGGAGTACTGACTCATCAGTCAAGGGGGCGGTAGGTGATAATCAACAGGAGGCTTCCTTGCCCATGTTTGATCTAATGCCATGCGACTTCATGGGGTCCAGAGTGGATGTTGAAGACTCCAAGAGCAACTCCCTCCCGACTGCATACTGCTGTGCCGCCATCTCTGGTGGGTCTGTCCTGCCGATGGGACAGAACATATCCAGGGATGGTAATGGCGATGTCTGGGACATGGTCTGCAAGGTATGATTCCATGAGTATGACTATGTCAGGCTGTTGCTTGACCAGTCAGTGGGATAGATCTCCCAATTTTGGCGCAAGCCTTGCTGCTCATGGTATATACCAATGAGTTAGAATTAAATGTAGAGGCTTAAGAAGTTTTTGGATGATATGAAAATTGGCTGTATGGTTGACTATGTGGAAGAAAGCTGCAGACCTCAGGAAGATAGTGATGGACTGGTCAGGTGGGCAGAAAAGTGGCAAAATGGAATTCAATCCGGAGAAGTGTGAGATAATGTATTTGGGGAAGGCAAACAAGGCAAGGAAATACACAATAAATGGTAGGATTCTGAAAAGTGTAGAGGAATAGAGCAGCCTTGGAGTGCATGTCTACAGATCCCTGAAGGTAGCAGGACAAGTAGATAACATGGTCAAGAAGGCATGCAGGATACTTTCTTTTAGTCGAGGCATTGAGTATAAGAGGAGGGAGGTTATGCTAGAACTGTATAAAACACTAGTTACACCATGGCTATACTAGTGTGAACAGTTCTGGTCACTGCATTATAGGATTGCACGAGAGAGGCTACAGAAGAGATTTACAAGCAAGTTGCCAGGAATGGAGAATTTTAGCTATGAGGAAGGTTGGATAGGCTGGAATTGATTTCTTTGGAACAGAGGAGGCTGAGAGGAGATTTAATTGAGGGGTATAAAATGGTGAGGGGCCTAGATAACATAGATAGGAAGGACCTATTTCTGTTATCAGAGAGGTCAATAATCAGGGGACATAGATTTAAAATAATTACTGGAAGGATTAGAAGGGAGTTAAGCAGAAGTTTTTTCACCCAGAGGGTGGTGGGGTCTGGTACTCACTACCTGAAAGGCTGGTAGAGGCAGAAACCCTCAGCACATTCACAAAATACTTGCTTATGCACTTGAGGTGCTGTAATCTACATGGCTACAGACCAACAGTTGGGATGTGGGATTAGACAGGAAAGCTGTTTCTCAGCCAACACGGACATGATGGGCTGAATGGCCTCCTTCTGTGCCGTAGATGTTCTATGTTTCTATGAGCTGTACAGAAGATGGGCTCAAAGGCAAGAGGAGTCATAAAATTGAGACAGAAGGCGTGGGGTCACGTGGATATTACGAAAGATAACCAAACTGGCATGAGGAGGCTGTGCTGGAGTAAGGCGGGAAGGTAATAATGGCTACCAGTTTGCCTTTAAATTGCAGCTGTCTTGCTGCTCTCCCACCTACCCCACACCTCCGCAGCTACTAATTGGATGGTGAGCGCGCACCCTGGCCACTAATTGGCCTGCTTGTTTAAAATCATTTTGGCCATCAGGTGCCGCCGTGACGGGGGGCTCGGACCTGGAAATGCACTTGACATCCAGGTCCCAACCCCAGAACGAAAACGCAGCCCTCAATATCATTCACCAAGGCCACAATTTTACCAGGCCTCTTGAGACGGGCTGCGATGTGGGAAGGCTAGTAAAATGGCAGCAGAAGGTGTCAGGAGGGGGGCCCGACAGCTTTCTGTCGTCAACGGATATTGTCAATGGTGGGAGCAGCAGTGGTGCAGCCACCCGCTGACTGTATGTGGGCAGCAAATTAACCATTTTCCTGGCATCGGGACAGACCCCCGCCATGTGGGGAGACCATCAGGCAAACTGTGACAGCCGCAGATTCCCAGAGCGGGGGATGGGCCTTCCTCCATGGCCGCTCCATGGCTTTGATGTTGTTGCTGGAGAGTTCAATCACCGGGGCTGCCTGCCTGGCCCCGGCACAGTAAAAAGAAAAACTTAGCTGGTCTTCATGGGCACTTCAACATGGAGGCGCCCTCTTCCGCTCCCTGCAACCTCAGCAGCAGCCACCTACATCGGTGGCTCTGCCAAGGCTGCTGAGCTGCTGGCCCTTTGATTGGGTCAGCAGCTCTGTGAGGGAGGCCGCCATCCTTAATTGGATGACAGTCCCGGCAGCAGCCCCTGCATTGGCCACCACCAGTAAAATCCTGCCCAGGGTCTCGCTGTCCGTCTGCACTGGCTCGGAACCCGCTTTTGGTCTCAGCGGCGGGTCTACCTGCCTCCTTGTAAAATCCAGCTCCAAGTGTAGGGAGCAGGACTGGGCTCAAACAGGTAGATTCCCTTATTGGGCAATCTCAGAGTGATGTAGTGCCTAATCAAGGAGCACTGGTTGAGAAATCGCAGGTGTACAGCTCCTGATGTTTCATCGATATCATAGAAAATTACAGCACAGAAGGAGGCCATGACTGCGACCATCATGACTGTTCAGATTCTTTGAAAGAGCTGTCATTTTTAGTCTCACATCCGCACCTTTTGTCTGTAACTCTTCAAGCCTCTCATCCTCAAGTACCTGTCCAACTCCCTTTTAAAATTATTTATGGAATCAGTTTCCACCACCTTTTCAGGTCGAGCATTACAGAGCCAACTCCGAGTGAAAAGCTTTCTCCTCATCTCCCCTCTAGCTGTTTTGTCAATGATTTTAAATCCATAACCTCCAGTTATTGATCCACTCACCTGAGGGAATAGATTTTCTCTATTTACTCAATCAAGACCTTGCATCATTGGCCAGAATTTTACATTGTGGCAGTGGCCCCGCCCACCGACTGAAAAGTCGGGAGAAAGTCCGCCTCCGCCAGGCCTGGAAACCGTGCTGCAATTTTGCATGGCCCAGATCCTTAATTGCCGTTGGTCAGGACTTTCACCCCTCCAGGTCCCGCCTCTAAGAGCTGCTGGCCAATCAGAGGGCCTGCAGCTCTTGAGTCCCAGCTGTGCCACTGGGAGCAGTGGTCACTACTGCGACTGCACCCAACAATTAGAGGACGATGGACGATGCCCTTCAAAAACGTAAGTGGGATTTGGGCCTCGTCGGCGACAATAGGCTGGGCCCCGACGAGGTGGGTGGGGAGCAGAGCAGGGGAGGAGTTTTAGCAAGGGCAACCTGTGCTGCTGGGCAGGGATTCTGTGGGGCACAGGGTGCCCGATCAGGAGGCCCACCTCAACCCCCAGCCCGTAAGGAGGCTGCCAGGTATTACTGAGTGGCCTCTTCAGGTGCTGAAATGTGCAGTGGGAGGAGGCCCTTAAGTGGCAATTAATTGGCCACTTTAGGGCCTCAATTGGCCTAGAACAGGTGAACTATTTGCCACCTGCCCTGCTACTGGTAAAATAGCAGCGGGGGCAGGTAAGCAACAGGCACAGCTCCCCTCACTTACCACTCAATTTTACGCCCCGTCCCCTTGCCTCCCAGCCTGCTCCCCAGGGGATGTAAAATTCCAGCCATCTTGAAAATCTCTATTAAGTCACTTCATAACCTTCTCTGTTCCAAAGAGAACAGTCCTAACTTCTCCAACATCTCCTCATAACTGAAGCATGTCATCCCAGGTAAATCTCCACTGTATCCTTTCTAAGACCTCTTTGCTGAATGATGGTACACAGAATTGTCCACAATACGTCAGCTGCAGCCTAACCAGCGATTTATAAATTTCTAGCGTGATCTCTTTGTTTTTATATTCTGTGCTTCTATTTATAAATGTAATATAAATTGCAAAAAAATGAGAGGCTGCAGGCCTGAGTCCAAAGCTCAATCGATCAAACCACCAAATATTAGGGTTATAAGGATAAGTACAGATAAAGGTTGTTTTCTAGGAATAGTCAAAATGTCATGCCTAGAAAACCAACTGGCTTCAAAATTATAATGCAGGATGTAAGATTTGATGGAAGCATTCCTTCATTTACTTCAGAGAAGCAGGAAGCAGCATTTCAGAACTTTTTTTTTTACAGAAACTAGGATGTGCTGGGTAGGGTCTATAATGATAGCTATAGTTAGGCCAAACACAGCTATTGACAGATACTGCAACATAGCCCAATCACCTCTCATTTTGAGGTCCCAGTTTGAATCAGAATTCACTCTACTAATTACACTGTTTCTTGTTTTCCTCAATCCATCATCCAAATTCCCTAAACATCTGACTTAAAATTTATGGCACTGATTTCTGCTTGATTTTGGATGCATCCATTACAAAGAAATATTTGCCTAATTACATCCATATGTAATGGCTGAAGTCCATTTCAGCAAATGAGAGGCCAAAACCTGTATGTAATGTGTGAAGTGCGGCTTGTCACACATCTCCATTGTCTGCAATAATTAAAAGCCTCTAACGACAGGCACTTTGCCAGGAATATCAGTTACGCACAAAGCTATGTTTGCAGATTTGGCACACAGTTTGGCTGACCATTGTGTGGGTTGGTCTCCATATTTTTTTTTTACCAACAAAGGGAATCAAGCCAAGCAAGAAAAATGGAGGTGGACAAGGGAGAAACAGCCTTACCCTGAGGCTAAAGTAGACAGGGGTTTTGTTTCTGCTCACCATATGTTGTTTCTAGAAAAGTGCTTTGTAGTAAGGCAAAATAATGATTATCATTATCAAAGGAGTGGTGCTTTACAGCAGCACAGAGCATTTCCGTTTCTGTACCTATTGCATAATGTGAAATGTGTATAAAATCTGAACATCAGTTTTGTGAAACATGTACAATAACACTGAATCTATCTAAAGAGGTACTCTTCCACTAAAACACACACAACATAAATGTCGGAAGCCAAATCTATGCACATCATGCATGTGATGCTGTCAAGATGGAAATTACCCACTGACTTCCCCGATGTGAAACTCAGCCATTCAGAGCAGGAAGATCCCAAGCTTAATCAAGCTAACATGATTGAGTTTTTTGAGGAGGTAACAAGGAAGATTGGTGAGGGTATTGCAGTTGATGTGGTCTACATGGATTTCCGTAAGGCATTTGACAAGGTCCCACATGGCAGAATGGTTAGAAAAATGAAAGCCGATGGAATACAGGGGAATGTGATAGTTGGATCCAAGATTGGCTCAGGGACAGGAAACAAAGGGTAGTAGGCGATAGATATTTTTTCAAATGGAAGGTGGTTTCCAGTGGTATTCCACAGGGCTCAGTGTTGTGTCCCTTGCTGTTTGTGGTATATATTAATGATTTGGACCTAAATGTGGGAGGCATGATTGGGAAATTTGCTGATGACACAAAAATTGGCCATGTAGTTGATAGTGAAGAGGACAGCTGTAGACTCCAGAATGATATCAATGGTTTGGTTGAGTGGGCAGAAAAGTAGCAAATGGAATTCAATCCAGAGAAGTGTGAGGTAATGCATTTGGGGAGGGCAAATAAAGCAAGGGAATGCACAATAAACTGGAGGATATTGAGAGGGGTAGAAGAAGTGAGAGACCTTGGAACGTGTGTCCACAGCTCCCTGAAGGTGGCAGAACAGATAGATAGAGTGGTGAAGAAGGCATATGGAATGCTTTCCTTTATTGGCTGAGGTATAGAATTCAAAAGCAGGGATGGAATGCTGGAACTGTATAAAACGCTGGTTAGGCCACAGCTGGAGTATTGCATACAGTTCTGGTCACCACATTACAGAAAGGACATAATTGCTCTGGAGAGAGTCCAGAGGAGATTTACAAGAATGCTGCCAGAGCTTGAAAGTTGCAGCTATGAGGAAAGATTGGATAGGCTAGGGTTGTTTTCCTTAGAACAGAGGAGGCTGAGGGGTGACTTAATTGAGGTGTACAAAATTATGAGGGGCCTAGATAGAGCAGACAGGAAGGACCTATTTACTCTAGCGGAGAGGCCAATTACCGGGGGCACAGATTTAAGGTAATTGGCAGAAGGATTAGAGGGGACATGAGGAAAAACCTTTTCACCCAGACGGTGGTGCGTGTCTGGAATTCATTGTCAGGAATGATGGTGGAGGCAGAAACCCTCAGCTCTTTTAAAAGATACCTAGACTGCAAGGCTATGGACAAGATACTGGAAGGTGGGATTTGATTGGGCGGCTAGTTTTTCGCCCAGCGCAGCCACAATGTGCAGAATGGCCTCCTTCTGTGCCGTATTTTTCTATGGCTCTATGCTTCAATCTCTGCTGTGTCCTGAACTGGCTGATCTCAGCTGGGGTAATGGTAAGGAAGCGACAGTTGCCCTCTATGCCTAGCTAGAATGAGGAAGGGCAAAATATCAGCAGAGTTCTCTTATTGTGAAGTGCTTATGTGTAGTCTTCATGTGCTGAGAGGTTCAGGTGAAGCTACAATGCTCCCACAGTACAATTGTTTTGCAATACTTGCTATCTAAGTTTACTTTTGAAAAAATCAGCACTCAGACAGGTGCAGAGGACTGTGGAAAGGTACTGTAGACTGAGACTTTGAAAGTAGAATAGCAGAAACTTGAGATTTTATTTTTAAATAACACAATGATCCACAGCTTTTTTCCCTCAGCAAACAATAAGACATATTTGTCAAAGACTTTTTGACTAATCCAGATCTGCTTTAATAGATTTCACTGTCTCAGCCTATTAGGCCAAAATTCAACAAATTAAACATGGGCCTGAGAGAACTGGGGGAGATGGAACATTATTCAGGACTAGGAATATTGAGAATGGAATGCCTATAAGAAAAGTCATATCACAATAATTCTTTGGCCTCCTTATCTCGAGAGACAATGGGTAAGCGCCTGGAGGTGGTCAGTGGTGTGTGGAGCAGCGCCTGGAGTGGCTATAAAGGCCAATTCTAGAGTGACAGGCTCTTCCACAGGTGCTCCAGAAAAATTTGTTTGTCGGGGCTGTTACACAGTTGGCTCTCTCCTTGCACTTTTGTCTTTTTTCCTGCCAACTGCTTTGCCAACTGCTTACCCAACTGCTAAGTCTCTTCGACTCGCCACACTTTAGCCCCGCCTTTATGGCTGCCCGCCAGCTCTGGCGAACGCTGGCAACTGACTCCCACGACTTGTAATCAATGTCACAGGACTTCATGTCGCGTTTGCAGACGTCTTTAAGGCTGAGACATGGACGGCAAGTGGGTCTGATACCAGTGGCGAGCTCGCTGTACAATGTGTCTTTGGGGATCCTGCCATCTTCCATGCGGCTCACATGGCCAAGCCATCTCAAGCGCCGCTGACTCAGTAGTGTGTATAAGCTGGGGATGTTGGCCGCCTCGAGGATTTCTGTGTTGGAGATACGGTCCTGCCACCTGATGCCAAGTATTCTCCGGAGGCAGCGAAGATGGAATGAATTGAGACGTCGCTCTTGGCTGACATACGTTGTCCAGGCCTCGCTGCCATAGAGCAAGGTACTGAGGACACAGGCTTGATACACTCGGACTTTTGTGTTCCGTGTCAGTGCGCCATTTTCCCACACTCTCTTGGCCAGTCTGGACATAGCAGTGGGAAGCCTTTCCCATGCGCTTGTTGATTTCTGCATCAGGTTACTGGTGATAGTTGAGCCTAGGTAGGTGAACTCTTGAACCACTTCCAGAGCGTGGTCGCCGATATTGATGGATGGAGCATTTCTGACGTCCTGCCCCATGATGTTCATTTTCTTGAGGCTGATGGTTAGGCCAAATTCATTGCAGGCAGCTGCAGACCTGTCGATGAGACTCTGCAGACACTCTTCAGTGTGAGATGTTAAAGCAGCATCGTCAGCAAAGAGGAGTTCCCTGATGAGGACTTTCCGTACTTTGGACTTCGCTCTTAGACGGGCAAGGTTGAACAACCTGCCCCCTGATCTTGTGTGGAGGAAATTTCCTTCTTCACAAGACTTGAACGCATGTGAAAGCAGCAGGGAGAAGAAAATCCCAAAAAGTGTGGGTGCGAGAACACAGCCCTGTTTCACGCCACTCAGGATAGGAAAGGGGTCTGATGAGGAGCCACCATGTTGAATTGTGCCTTTCATATTGTCATGGAATGAGGTGATGATACTTAGTAGCTTTGGTGGACATCCAATCTTTTCTGGTAGTTTGAAGAGACCACGTCTGCTGACGAGGTCAAAGGCTTTGGTGAGATCAATGAAAGCAATGTAGAGGGGCATCTGTTGTTCGTGGCATTTCTCCTGTATCTGACGAAGGGAGAACAACATGTCAATGGTCGATCTCTCTGCACGAAAGCCACACTGTGCCTCAGGGTAGACGCGCTCGGCCAGCTTCTGGAGCCTGTTTAGATCGACTCGAGCAAAGACTTTCCCCACTATGCTGAGCAGGGAGATTCCACGGTAGTTGTTGCAGTCACCGCGGTCACCCTTGTTTTTATAGAGGGTGATGATATTGGCATTGCGCATGTCCTGTGGTACTGCTCCCTCATCCCAGCACAGGCAAAGCAGTTCGTAGAGTGCTGAAAGTATAGCAGGCTTGGCACTCTTGATTATTTCAGGGATAATGCCGTCCTTCCACTTTTCCACTGGCGAGAGAATCAATGGCATCACTGAGTTCCGATTTTGTTGGCTGTATGTCCAGCTCATCCATGACTGGCAGAGACTGGGCTGCATTGAGGGCGGTCTCAGTGACAACATTCTCCCTGGAGTACAGTTCTAGGTAGTGCTCAACCCAGCGGTCCATTTGTTTGCGTTGGGCAGTGATTATGTCCCCTGATTTAGATTTGAGGGGGACGATCTTCTTGATGGTTGGCCCAAGAGCTCTCTTAATGCCATCATCCATTCCTCTGATGTTTCCGGTGTCTGAGGCCAGCTGAATATGACTGCATAGGTGTTGCCAGTAGTCGTTTGCGCAGCGCCTGGCTGTTCTTTGTGCAGTGCTTCTGACTGCTTTAAGTGCTACAGATGTTAACTTACTGGGGACTTTCTTGTAGTTCAACAGTGCAATGCGCTTAGCGGCTATGACAGGTTCCAACTCTTCATAATGAGATTGAAACCAGTCTGCCTTTCTCTTCGCACTTTTGCCATAGGCGGTCAAAGCTGACTAATAGATGGCGTCTCTGATGTGGGCCCACTTGGTCTCAGCATCCCCTGTGGGAGTGTTTTGAAGGGCTGTTACAAGTGAATTTAGAAATTTTTGTAACAGCTGTGGATGAGAAATTCTGCTCATGTTGATGCACGGGTGACCCTTCTGCTTGGAATGATGCAACCTCTTTGGTCTGAGTCTAACCTTGCTGCACACCAGGGAGTGGTCGGTGTCACTGTGGAAGCTGCGTGTGATTTGAACACTGTTTAAGGAGGCTCGCCTTGTGACGATGAGGTCCAGCTGGTGCCAATGATGCGATCTTGGGTGCCTCCATGAAACCTGGTGACAGGGTTTAGTGTGAAAGGACGAGTTGGTGATGCAGAGGTTATGATAGGTACACAACTCAAGCAGTCTCTGCCCGTTCTCATTCATCCTTCCAACGCCATAGTGCCCAAGGCAGGAGGGCCATGAGTCATGGTCGGCCCCAACCCTGGCATTAAAGTCCCCCAGCAGGAATAGGTGTTCGGTGTTGGGTATGCTGCTGATGATGTTATGGAGTTCCTCGTAGAACTGATCTTTAGCTTCAGGTGGGGAGCAGAGTTTTGGACCATAGATGCTGAGTAGGTGTACTGGACCAGAGGTGGTGAGCAGTCGGATGGACAGTATGCGTTCCGAGCCATTTGAGGGAGGCTCTATCATGCTGAGCAAGGAGTTTCTGATGGCGAAGCCCACTCCATGCTGTCTTGGTTCTTCAGGATCCCTGCCCTGCCAGAAGAAGGTGTAGTCTTGCTCTGCTAGGGATCCACTCGCGGGGAGGCGTGTCTCCTGAAGTGCTGCAATGTCTACATTGAGTCTACTGAGCTCGTTGTTAATGATGGCGGTCTTCCGAGAATCGTTGATTTGTGTAAGGTCTTCCGACAGGCCAGGACACATCGTTCTGACGTTCCAGCTTGCAAAGCGAAGCGCTTTTTTCGTGTTGTTTGGTGCGGTGTTGCAGTCCACCTTTCGGGCAATGACCCTGAGCTCCAAGCACCCATTGAAGCAGGTAGACTGTGGCGGGACAGAACCTTATTGACCGAGGGCTGCCCGGTTTGAGGCAGGTGGTAGCTGTCCAGTGAGGTGCGATGACCTCTCCCACCGACAAAGGCAACCCGTGGTGCCCAGTTTCTACGCCAATTTAGCTGGACTTATAACCTGTAACTGCTGCCTTCCGTGTTGTTTCAGTCGCTGTGAGGCAACTATGGAGTGACCTCTCCATGGCACATGCCTGGGCGAATTTATGGAGGTTGAGAGTTGCCAAATCGTCAAAACCCCCCTGCTTCAAGATGGCTCCTGGGCTGTAAACTCCCTAGGAAGCTCCCTTGCTGTTCAACTCTATGCATGGCCATCTGCTCCCATTCTTAGTGTTTTCTCCCCCAATCTACCCTCTTAAACTGTTTAAACTCCCCTGGCTCTTTAATCAGTTCATTTTAGCCCTAACTACAAGCTATCAGCTAGTTTACGTTACCTCGGCCCACTGCCCTCCTCCAGCCATACCTGCTCTTTGTTTTCTCAGCGAATTTGATCGCAGTCCGGATGAAACTGAAAAGCTGGTGATACTTTGATCTCCGATTCTGCTGTCTACACCATCCAGAGTGTCTGCGGCCACGGCGTGCGGTAAGTCCATTAAAGAGAAGAAGGAGCAGCGGGACCCTAGGGAAGCCTTGCGAAAAGGTGACCCGAACACGCAAAAAGCCACGCACGGCTCCGTGGCCGCAATTTCAAAGCGCTCGCGGGAGATGGCTCGGAGAGCATCTGCAGCGCAATGTTGGCAATGCTGGTACCGGGGCCCGAGGATGACGCTCACCTCCCAAAGGACGCGGATGAGATTTCCAGGCATCGATGGTGGGAACTGAGGAAATGGCTTATTACCTGCACCCCTTTTCCCCCACCTTACCCTTCCCCCCCTTCCACCCCCCCCTTCCCCTTCCCAGCTCCACTCTTTCAGCTCACCCCCCCCCACCGCGCCCCCCTCCCCCCTCACAACCCCGTCCCAGCACCCCCCTCGCACCATCTTCCCCCTGCACCCTCTTCCCCTGCACCCCCACCACACTCTTACAGCCCCCTTCCCAGCTCCCCCTCGCACCCCCTTCCCTCCACCCCTCCCCCTCGCACCCTCTCCTTCCACCGGCATCATCCTACACCTGTGTAGGGTCCCTAACAACCCCACTGCCTTGTGGGCGTCTTGGAAGAGACCAAGGCTAAGGGAGTAAACCCTAACAGAAAATCCGGAGCGGAATCCCGTAGGCAGTCATGTGTCACCTTTGGCATGTTTCCGGCAGTTCCTGCAGCCATACCAGTGCCATATCACAATAAGAAAGCGTTTAAGGTATCTTAACATATTGTCTTCATTGTGGGCTGTGTGACTGACATCCAGGATCGTTTACCTCCTCCAAACTGGCAGAATTACTGTAAAATCCCACCAAAAAAATCCTAAATGCAAAAAAGTTAAAAGTAGCTATTCTATACAACTGCCCAACTGTTTGAAATTGGCTAATGATTCTGACCATTACTGAAATGTCGATTATTTGTGAAACCTGCATTACAAGTTGAACTGAGAAGTTAAATCTAGATATACAGTCAAACAGCAGAGTGAATTCTGGGATATTTCAGGGCACCAGAAATGTTGTGTGATTGCCTTTAAGAGTAATGTACCTTTGAGTTCTTAGTATGCTAATGAGCCAAGTGCCAGGACACAGTCATGTGACTGTAACACCTAAAGGCAAGTCATGTAAATAGTTGGCTTTGCACTATATATGCTTGTTAGCTGTTAATAAACCTGTTTGAGATCTTCAAAAAAAAACTCACCTCCAGCTATAGAGGACAGAGCTGAACGACAGGCTGTAAATCAATCACTGTGTGTGGGTGAGTCAGTGTGCCGATCATCGAGGAAACCCAGTTAAAAAAAGCTTTGAGGTGCTTGCAAAGTTGATTTTTTTAAACGGCTTAGTAAAAGAAAAAAACAGGGAAAACCCAATCCCTATCTCAGGCCGATCGATTGTGTTAAAGGGCTCCCCCATGCTGATCAGGGCCGCACCATTACAGGAGGCGCCCAACAGTAAAAAGCATGGGAATCTTCCACTCATGCAGCTTGCAGCTGGAGCTATAAAAAGAAACCCATTAAATCACTCCAGCATGAAGATCTTTCATTCACTCAGCCAAAGTTAAAAAAATTCATAAACCACTCAAGCATGAATAATTGCCACTTGAACGGCTGTATAAACAAGCCCCAGTTAAAAAAGCTCTTGAAAGGCTGATTGCGCAGCTGTATAAACAGACTAGAGTGCTGCAAGCTAGATAAACAGACAAGCATTGTTAAATACCTGTCGCTGTCAATCAAACCAGCCAGAAAGAAGATATTTTTAAAAGGGAAACAGTGCAGAGTCACAAAGCAAGTTCTTAAAGCAAATGTTAAAGTAAAAGAACAGCAGGAAAATGGATAGCAAACATCCCAGCATAAAATGGAAGGCCATTGAAATCTTACCTGAGTTCCAATTGTTCAAACAAAGAATGCAGTTATGCCTCACAGACCAAGTTATTACAGAGTTAGAAAAGGAAGCAGTAAAAATAATGATAGCAATTGGAAATGAGGGATTGCACAGGAATAAATGGACTGGATTCTAAAGAAATGGTGGCCCACACACACAGGGTGCATGTCGCGGAGCTGCCGTGATTCTGAACACGGCAGCTCATTAGCATGGCTGGGGCAGCTGCCGCACCCCTCCCCCGATGACATGGAGGGGGTGAGCGAGCTCTCCCCAGCAATGGCATCCAGCGCCACTGCGCTGGCGCCGGCACCATTTTTAAAGTGTTTAGAGCCCCATGACTATTTCAAACGTTAAAGGAACATTGCACTTTACAGTAATGAAAGTAATTGCGAAAATCTTTCCATCCTCTCTCCTAACCACCCAAATAGTCTTACATTTAATTCCTTTCCCACTCACCCACCCCCAAAATATTTACCTTGATGACTTGACCTTCCATCCCTGAAGTTCATACAATTTAACCCTCAACCCCTTCCCACTATTCCCCCCCCCTCAACCAATCAGAAGGGTTTGACATTGATCCCCCCTCCCACACTGAGAAAAGTACCTCCTGCCCCCTCCCCACAGGAATTGCACCTTGTTTCCCCAGCTGGGGATTCGAAGGCACAGCAATGCCTGCTGCCAGGATGAAGATGAGTGCGGCAAATGAGGAGGCGATGGGATCTTCATTAATTCAGGTAAGGTAATTTATTTTAATATGTACATCGTGGTCCCATCGCCAAGTGGCGGGGGAGGGTGCCTCCATGAGGCCTCTCCGCCTCCGTTGAGATTGGGACGGGCCCTCACAGCGTCGGGGTCAGTGGCGGGCCTCATCCGGAGCAATCTTCATGCACCACCCCCCCTCCATTCCCGCCACCATTCCCGATGTCGAGGGCTCTATAAAATTCAGCCCATACTTCTGGATTATCTAAGCAGGACCAGAAAGATCCCACAAAAATATGGAAAGTGCTGGAAGATCAGCTCCAATTGAGAGAGAATTTTCGAATTTGCTACCTGGAAATGATGTCCTACAGGCAACAGCCACAAGAATCAATTGACCAGTTCATCAGTAGGTGCCGAAGTAAGGGCAACGAATGCGATTTCTCAGAAGTTGAGCTGTCAGACCAAATAATGGAGACATTTAAGCATTTCAGAAAGACCTCTTGGGGAAAAAGAAAGGTCACAGCATCGATGCACTGCTAGAAGATGGCAGGAAGTACGAAGCCGTTGCAGCTGGACAACAGCACCTGCAAGCAATAGGTGCAGCCAACAGTACTGGCACCATAACCAGGTTGAAAAGGGCAAGCAAGTTCTGTGGTAAGTGTGGTTGGTCCCATCCAGGGCTAAGTTGTCCTGCATTTCGTGACCTGCGCAAGGCATGCAGTGCAAAAGAACACTGGGCCCGCCTATGCAGGAATTCTGGCTCGAAAGACGCAGCAACACTGCAACAGCAGCAAGAAAAGCATCAGAGACCTGCATAAATGCAAGTCAATACACAAAGTCCACAGCAAAACAGACCTGAGACAAAACTCAGGTAGGAGCAAGTCTCAGTCAGAAGACGACCAATCATTCCTCATTGTAAACCTGACACATCACACTGATGAAGTCAAACAACTAGAACCTTTACCACCATTAACATCACTTGCCCAAAGAATGCTGGCAAACATACACTCAAGGTCAAGATTGACACCGGTGCTAATGCAAATATCTTACCAGTCCGAATCCTCAAAGATATGTACTGGTGTCATAGAGTTATACAGCACAGAAACAGGCCCTTCGACCCATCGTGTCCATGCTGACCATCAAGCATCTAACTATTTTAATCCCATTTTCCAGCACTTGGCCCGTAGCCTTGTATGCTATGGCGTTTCAAGTGCTCATCTAAATACTTCTTAAATGTTGGGAGGGTTCCTGCCTCTACCACCTCTTCAGGCAGTGTGTTCCAGATTCCAACCACCCTCTGGGTGAAATCTTTTTTCCTCAAATCCCCTCTAAACCTCCTGCCCCTTACCTTAAATCTATGCCCCCTGGTTATTGACCCCTCCGCTAAGGGAATAAGTTTCTTCCTATCTAATCTATCTATGCCCCTCATAATTTTGTATATCTCAGTCATGTCCCCCCTCATCCTTCTCTGCTCTAAGGAAAACAACCCTAGACTTTTCAGTCTCTCTTCATAACTGAAATGCTCCAGCCCAGGCAACAACCTGGTGAATCTCCTCGGCACCGTCTCCAGTGCAATCACATCCTTCCTATAATGTGGTGCCCAGAACTGTACACAGTACTCCAGCTGTGGCCTAACTAGCGTTTTATACAGCTCCATCATAACCTCCCTGCTCTTATATTCTATGCCTCGGCTAATAAAGGCAAGTATCCCATATGCCTTCCTAACCACCTTATCTACCTGTGCTGCTGCCTTCAGTGATCTATGGACAAGTACACCAAGCTCCCTCTGACCCTCTGTACTTCCTCGGGTCCTACCATCCATTGAATATTCCCTTGCCTTGTTAGTCCTCCCAAAATGCATCACCTCACACTTCTCAGGATCAAATTCCATTTGCCACTGCTCTGCCCATCTTACCAGCCCATCTATATCGTTCTGTAATTTCAGGCTTTCCTGCTCACTATTTACGACACCACCAATTTTTGTGCCATCTGCAAACTTACTTATTATACCTCCTATATTCACGTCTAAATCATTAGTGTACACTACAAACAACAAGACTCCCAGCACCGATCCCTGCAGTGTACCACTGATCACAGGCTTCCACTCACAAAAACAATCCTCGACCATCACCCTCTGCTTCCTGCCACTAAGCCAATTTTGGATCCAATTTTCCAAATTGCCCTGGATCCCATGGGCTCTTACCTTCTTAACCAATCTCCCATGCAGGACCTTATCAAAAGCCTTACTGAAATCCATGTAAACTACAACAACTGCTTTACCCTCATCTACACATCTAGTCACCTCCTCGAAAAATTCAAGTTAGTTAGACACGATCTCCCCCTGGCAAAGCCATGCTGACTATCCCTGATTAATCCCTGTCTCTCCGAATGGAGATTAATCCTATCCCTCAGAATTTTCCCAATATTTTCCCAACCACTGATGTTAGAATCACCAGCCTGTAATTACCTGGTTCATCCTTGCTACCCTTCTTGAATCATGGCACCACATCCGCTGTCCTCCAGTCCTCTGGTCCCTCTCCTGTGGCCAGAGAAGATTTGATTTGAGTCATTAGAGATCAATGATATAACTGACACTGCCAGGTTATCTGCATACAATGGGTCGCCTATTCCGTGTAGTGGCACATTAACACCGCTATGCAGATATGGCAAGTTTGTAAGGTATTTGGATATCTCTTGCATTTTTGTTATGCTGTAAGGCATTTGTTAATATCTTCTGTATTTTTGTTTATAAGTAGATTGTAACCAGGGGCTGAATTTTACTTGTGGCGGCATTCTTTCAACTCGGCGGCCTACCGACACGGAAGTGCTGCCGACGAGCCCCCGTGATATTGCGCGCGGGGGCTCATTTAAATAGAAGGGGCAGAGCGGCCACCCTCGATGATGTAAAGGGGGCGGCCGCTGCGTCCCCGGCAATGGCGTCTGGCGCCATTGCGCAGGTGCTGCCGCCATTTTTGAAGGGTTTTAAGCCCTTAACACAGATTTACATTTATAAAGGAATTTTAGTGCCGAGTTTTATTGAATAAGCAGTTATGTTATGGAAGCCCTTCCCCAACACCCCCCAATGGTCTTTTAATTGCCACTCTTGACAGAAAACACTTTATTCCCGTAAAATTGGTGCGGGATGGTCGACATCTGCAATTAAGTTTAGTTACATATTAATGTTCATTTAAATATGCAGATGAAGGGCCTGCCACCAGGTGGCGGGGGTGGGGGGGGCTGCACCAAGATCCTGTTGCCACCATTAATATGCGACAGGCCCTTCTCGACGTTACGGCTCAAGGTGGGCCTCTCCTCACAGAATTTTACCGGCCCCCGCACCGCGGCATTGAGGGGCTGGTAAAACTCAGTTCCAGTTGTGGTGTTGGACCAGTGTGTGGAGCTCACTGGGTGGCAAAAACGTAGAGGCGAAGGACATCGGGAAGAAGGGAGAAGAATTCTGACTGAAGACATCATCGCTGGGGTTCATATTGGACTTTATAAAAAGGACCCCCACAAACACACACAGACAGACAAGTCAGGACATGCCAATGATATGGTAGCCTGGGCTGTTTAAACATCAAACAGCCTGTCTATAACCACTATCATGGACAATGGCCTTTAAAATATGTGTGAATGGTTTCCTTGTTGCCTTATCAAGATGCAGATAAGAACTCCCCCTGCTGAGAGCAGGATATGACCATATGCAGGTGGTCTTGCATAGCCAGGGTGAGATTGATAAGGCACTGAAACCCAATCGGCTGACCCAATTCAAAACATTACCTTATGTGTCGAGAGACCAGGGTCAGAAAGGGGTACAAAGCCAAAGCTCACAAGGACATTGTTGCTGCAGCCGGGAAATGTGACTTGGCCAGTCACAGGAAGTCATGCGAGAGAAGTCATTCGGCAGACCTGACCACCTGGGAATGAGCTCCTGTATGTGGGTCTACTAAGCAACTGGTGTTGTAAGTATATACTATATAAAGTTAATAAAGATGTTCCACATTAAGTGGAAATTGTATCCAAAGTCTGTTTCGTGTGATTGATACTCAGTATGGGGTCAGTACCTTACAGGGAAGTGAGACCCCCTTTTTAATAGTCTTACAAGTTGGCACAGAAACCACAAACATTCTACCTAGTAGACACGAGCAGACCAGCAGTGGCAGGACTACCAGCGTGTAAGGACCTCAACATTGTAACCATCCACGAGAGCATTGCCAAGGGGAAATCTCCAAGGACTAGAACCCCCTTGGAGACTCTGACCAACATCAAACGGTGCAGTCTGGAAACCCAGCAACAGAACAATGTGACGCCTTCACTTCTGCTCGCTAGAAAACCACCAGCACCACAACGAACCAGGATGAACAGGTATCTCCATGAGACCAAGTACTTTTCCCCCAACAAGTCCTCGACCTTGTGCTCCAAGCCTTCAGACACAGCGGATGAGGAGAGGTGAAAGACATGCAATGTCGTGAAGAGGCAGAAGAGGAATGAGTTGAAGCATTGTCTATTGACTCTTCGAGATGAGGTGCCTGAACTTTCCAAGAACAACAAGGCCCCAAAAGTGGTCATCTTGAGAAAATCGACAGAGTATGTTAGCAGACTGAAGGCAGAACTACAGAAACTGAATGCAGAGAGGGAGAAACTTCAGTAAAAACAGTAACAGATGAGATGCAAACTCCCCTAGCAAGAGTTGTCAAACCACTAAGACAATATATAGACTTTTGAGCCTCTATACTTGTAAAGTTCATAATCTCTATACATATGCAAACAATTTTGATATTATCTAATTTTATATGTTTATATGTTCTTACTCTTTGGAAAGAAGGGGGATGTTGTGTGATTGCCTTTAAGAGTAATGCACCTTTAAGATCTTAGTATGCTAATGAGCCAAGGACAGTCATGTGGCTGCCAGCCAGACTCACTCTGTAACTGTAACACCTAGAGGCAAGTCATGTAAATAGTTAGCTCTGGACTGTATATACTTTTTAGCTGTTAATAAATCTGTTTGAGATCTTCAACAACCTGGACTGCATGCATCTCATTTATGTTGCATCAGATAACATAAAAAGCTTCTCATTACAACAAATAGAGCAGAAGTTGGCCTATTCCATTTGTTGTGGAATTTCTGTGCACAGGGAGAAATAGGCTGTTGGATTGTGCATATTTCCTTTATCTATGCCTTTTCATTGCCAAATAAGCAAAGGAACATTTACTCCTTTCTGCTACCGTGCAAAGAACTTGCTGCTTATCTCCTATTAGTTTCCTGTTATTATGTTGATTATGCATGAACATTGCTGACTTGGGTTTTACCTTTTTTGTATGTTTTAACCTGGTAGTATAGCTGGGGCGTGTCCACATTTGTGTGGTCTAGATAGTTTTGATGATGTTATTAGTAGTTTATAGGAAGGGAATGCATCCATTTTCCATTGCAGTCTGTTTTCTCCAGTGGAATAATGTCATGTTCAGTCCTTTATTAATAAGGGTGTTTCCTGTCTACAACGTTCACATTCAGTGGGAATTTCCAGTATCTATGGGATCTGTAGGCCACATAATATTAAGGAAAGATTTATCATTATTGCAGTGGATTTGGGAAGCTCCCACTTCCATGGCTGTCTTGCTTCTTGTCCCTCTCCATAGAAAAAGAAACAATAATGCTACTAAATCTCATGACCAGACAGAGGACCAGAAAAAAGAGAAAAGCATAAAAGAGAAAAAAGGTAAATATTTAGCCACTCTATCTTCCATTATGCTTTGTACACTGTACTGAAATGAAATACTGTTTCCTGTGCAAAATTATATTTATCTTATTTCAATTTTACATTAAATTCCATACCTCATTTCCATTCCACAAAACTTGATAATAAAATCACTGGATAGTATACGTGATAGTACAAAATAGGTGATTGCGAATTGGCAGCTTGTGTTACATCACCCATGATGTTTATTTCCATTGAAGTCAATGCAAATGAACATCTTGAGAGATGTAAATCAGGCTGCTGATTCACCCATTTTATACTATTGTACAATGTTAAAGTCTATCCCACTGGGTTAAGATCTCGATGGCTGCAAGACAAGTCTTCAATGGGCTAGAATTAGTTGTCAAAATAACAGTGAGGATATTGGTCCCCATACTTATAGCAATAAGAGTAGGCCATTCAGCACCTCAAGCCTGTTCCACCATTCAATGAGATCATTGCTTATCTGTATCCCAACTCCATCAGCCTGTCTTGGCTTCATATCACTTTATACCCTTTGCTAGCAAATATCTATCAATCTCAAAATTATTAATTGAGCTAGCAGCTACTGCTTTTTGTGGGAGAGAGATCCACACTTTATCAGTGTGTTAACAATGTACGTCATTATTAATGTAAAAACCGGCCCGCTAGTTCAGAGCATCAAAAGATATATCATGAGTTGTGAATCTTCAGAACTTGCTGGTGCTGGTTGACTTATGCCATCCTGCCATTTGCTTTGCACAAACAGTATCCCACCCTTGGCCTCCCCATTAGTTTTAAGAATTTCCTGGATTTGCACATTACTTGCCCATTCAACTCGCCGCAGAAAGTTAAGCTTTGTAATAAAGGCCATAATTACATAGAAACATAGAAAATAGGAGCAGGAGTAGGCCATTCGGCCCTTTGGGCCTGCTCCACCATTCAAAAAAGATCATGGCTGATCGCCTAATTCAGTACCCTATTCCTGTTTTCTCCCCATATCCCGTGATCCCTTTGGCATTAAGAAATATATTTATGTCCTTCTTGAATATATTTAACGACTTGGCCTCCACTGCCTTCTGCGGTAGAGAATTCCACAGGTTCACCACCCTCTGAGTGAAGAAATTTCTCCTCATCTCAGTTCTAAATGGCAGACCCCGTATCCCGAGACTGTGACCCCTGGTTCTGGACTCCCCAGCCATTGGGAAAATTCTTCCTGCATCTAGCCTGTCTAGTCCTGTTAGAATTTTATAGGTATCCTTTTAACAATATGATAATTGATAATCCAATGCCGATCAACCTTTCTGGCCCAAAAGAGTAAACTATTTAAACTGGTCAGTCTCATTTCTACACATATTAAATGCTTCTTTGAGATTTAATTTTTAGTTATTACTTTTCCATTCTGTCTCTATCCTTCCCCTCTTAATCCAACTGCTCTTCCCATTTACTTCTCTTCCTATGCCTGATTTGGCTCTAATTCATTTTCCTTCTCTGTCATTCCTCTGTTTTCTTTTCAATCCTTAAATCTCATTTTTTAAGGAGATACTCTGCCATTCACTAATGCTGATCCCAATGCCCTGTTTCTCTCCCAAAGCTGTTATCAGATCTGACTTCCAGTAATTTAGGATGTGAAAAAAAAAGAGCTGATGTGTGCAGGAAAAAGTCTAGTAACAGCATACGTTGCAAGATACCCCATTCCAGGAAGATTTTGTCCAATTTATTTATACAATCCAGGTAGTAGAAATCCTATGGATAAGGAGATTCCAAAGAGAGTAATGTATTGCTGCTGACACAAATTGCACACCAATTCTGAAAGCTGACGTGAAACACTAGCACAATTTTTAAAGTGACAACCCCGCAAATAATCCATATTATAACTTGCAGGATACATTGCCTTTTGCATCATCAGCATTTTCCCAGAGTTCGCATACCATATAACCTACAACCACTATCGCTTAGTGCGTCATTCCAGCAGTTTGATCTATGCTTGGTTGAACATTGTAGGAGTTGCCGCTTATATTCAGAACGATGGAGAACTGTAACCAGCATGCGGAGGTGTAATAACAATAATAGCAGTGTTGAAATGTAAAAGTAGGCTTCACTACACAGTACTTTAGCTGGTAGGAATGAAAACAGTACTAGACATAACAATGTTTCCACTATGCGTTTACAAAGCCTCTTATGCGTGCCTAATTTTAAAATGCCATTGTTATGGTAGACTAAACTAACCTTTATGACAAAAAAATCACGCTGGACAGAAGTTCCATCTTTATGTTGCTCATATGTTTGATACAACCAAATGTATTGCTCCATACAAGGCCAGGACCTCCTCTCCTCCTGTGAGGCTGGGGGTCAGAATTTTATTTTTATTTTTTTTAATTTTATTTAGTGATACAGCACTGAAACAGGCCCTTCGGCCCACCGAGTCTGTGCCGACCATCAGCCACCCATTTATACTAATCCTACACTAATCCCATATTCCTACCACATCCCCATCTCTCCCTATATTTCCCTACCACCTACCTATACTAGGGGCAATTTATAATGGCCAATTTACCTAACAACCTGCAAGTCTTTGGTATGTGGGAGGAAACCGGAGCACCCGGAGGAAACCCACGCAGACACAGGGAGAACTTGCAAACTCCACACAGGCAGTACCCAGAATTGAACCCGGGTCGCTGGAGCTGTGAGACTGCGGTGCTAACTGCAGTTCTTCAAATTGTTAAAGCCTTACTACAGATTACATGTCCATTTTGGATATGGATAAAAAGTATAGGGACCCCTTCTCTTTAAAGTTTTTTCCAGACATGCCCAAATACCTAAAAAAAAATTCTTGCCAGTTCAGTGTGTTTGCCAAGCCTCGACTGTACCAATTACACAGACCGTGCTGGAAAGTTACAGATTGTCAACCCTGCCAAAGATGCTGCATAGATGTAACTTTCAATGTTACTGGCACTGGTAGAAAGCATGACAGTCACACTGTTAATTTATAAGGCAACTTTTCTTGTTAAAAAGGGAAGCTCTTTTAATACCCCCATTTCCAACTTCCTTGCTTGTGTAGACTGGTCTTGCAAATATATTCCAATTCTTAAGTAAGTGATCATACTGGCAATAAAACAAGATGCTGCTGAGAGACATTTATTTTCAAAACAATTTTAATTATCGACTGAGGAGTAGTCAGTATGAGTACTACCCCATTTATTGTCAAAATTCTAAACAGAATGAATTTTACCTCTTTTCATTGGGGGGGGGGGGGGTGTTTTTCTCCAGTCCCTATTGTCAGATTATAGAGGGGGTTATTTGTTCTCACTGACAACCAGAGGAACAGGTATCTCTAAGTGTATTTATTGAGTGTTCCCCGAAGCATGTATGAGCAGCAATTTAATTTTCATTAAGTATCTGGCTTCAATTTCAGATTCTGAGGTTTCAACTTCAGGTAATTGTGTGGTCAAATTTAAAAATTTAAGTCTGATCCCTCTGGCTTGTTCAACATTCCAAGAAACACTGACATCCCTCCCCTCGCTTCTTGCCCACACACATGCACACACCATCTCACAGGAATATGGAAGTCTACTGTGTCACTCCATTAAACCACTAGGCACAGCAGGTCGCACCCCTCCCCCCACTGCACTGCCAATAACCAAATAATGTTTTTCTTAAATGCACAAATTGTTTACTTGATTTCTAGCTGTAAATAGCTAATACTATCAACAGTGAGTTTTTCTTACCAACAGCTTGCTTGTCTGGCTGACTGCCTTGGAAGGTATTTACATAGCTGATGTTGAGTTCCACATAAAAGCTTTAGTTAAACATTAAAATTAATATTTAAGTGATGCAATTCCTAGCATTGCTTCTGAACTTTAAAAATTTCAATAAAAGCATTTACAATACAAGCAATACAATCTATTACTAAGATATTTAAAAAAATGAAGGTATTGTTCCTCTATTCTGAGACAATTTTCCCTCAATCCCAGTTTGCAGAATGGAATGTGTGAGGAACTCAAAATATATTGTTACGACCAGGTGAGAAAGGTGCCTCAGGGTCCCTTTTAGTCTTCACCTGGTCTTATTGTGACAGGGTTTAATTTTAAACACACAGTATTTTGAGCTCCCTCTTTGTGAATCCTTGTTCACAGCTTTCCAATTATAAGACAAAGGAATGAGCATAAACAGGTTTTGTTAGGTTTAAAGAAACAAAGTGAAATTTATTAAACCTTAAACTTAAACTCTAATACGTTCACGTCTACGGATATACAACGCGCCCACACTAGCATGCACGTGCGATATACACATGCAAATCGGGTCGAAAAGAGGAGAGGAAAATATAGTAGAGAGGGGTTCAAGGCAATATCAGAAAAGTTTATTGTTTACTGTGCTTCGAGCTCACTTGATTGTAGGTAGTTTTGCTGTTCATCGGGGCCCAGTGTTCTTCTTAAACCTTGTCCACGTAGGAAACTTTTCTCTCTTTGAGGTTCACGTGTTTTCACAAGATTCAGTTCCGTGGGAAAGAGATGGAGGCAAGTGGGACTGGAGGTGGTCTCAGTCCAGGAGAAGAGTGCTTTGTGACTTCAAACACCGTTTTCTCCAATTTAAAACTCTCTCAGTTCCAACTCTGCAACAGCCAGTTAGTCATGTGACTAAAACTGGCCTGACCACTTCTTCTGTGTATTGGGGAAGCAATGACTGGGTCCCCATTGTTCCAACACTGTTGGTTACTATGCAAATGTCTTTCCAGTCAGGGGCTTGCAATTTTAAGTTTTACTGTTCATGTGGCAAAATAATGTATGCCACTTGGCAGGTGGGGAGTTTGCCTGACAATATCCATTTTAAAAACCTTCAGTTCCTTTTCTCTGCAGGTATTGGCCCAGGATTTCCTTCACTGGAAGTTGCAATTTCCGCTGCACTCCCAGCAAAGTTAACGTGGTCGAGCAGGGTGAGCTTTGAGGAAATTCTGAGTCATTGATGCAGTTACTTTCGATCCTGAATCAAATAACTTCCCTAGGAGTTTCCTGCGGGAATTTCTTTTTGTAATGTTTAACCTTTTATAAGGCTTGCAAATGCTGTACGTGTGTTCTCCACTGTATGCTCATTGTTAAGTAGCTTGCTTACTGCAACCCTATTTATGCCTCTGCTATTTGATTTTATTTATTTAGAGATACAGCACTGAAACAGGCCCTTCAGCCCACTGAGTCTGTGCCAACCAACAACCATCCATTTATACTAATCCTACATTAATCCCATATTCCCTACTACATCCCCACCATCTACCTACACTAGGGGCAATTTACAATGGCCAATTTACCTATCAGCCTGCAAGTCTTTGGCTGTGGGAGGAAACTGGAGCACCCGGCGGAAACCCACAAGGTCATAGGGAGAACTTGCAAACTCCACACAGGCCGTACCCAGAACCAAACCCAGGTCGCTGGAGCTGTGAGGCCGCAGTGCTAACCACTGTACCATCCTGTTCTTTTCTACATTATCCTATACTTATCTGTACTGCATTAAAATCCATCTGCCAAATCTCTGTTCATCTACATGATTGGTCCAAGAACAGGATTTTGCATTTTGGGTCGGGACCCCAATGTCAGGGTCAAATGTGAGTCCTGTCCCCGATGTCAGGGTCAAATGCTGGTCCCAGCCCTGCACTGTGTTGGGAACAGTCACCTGGCAGTGATTTTGCCTTGATTGACCAATTTGTTAACCTATATTGAAAATGCGGTCCCTTTAAGTAAGTATCCAGGACTTACTTCAGTGTTAATAGAAGCAAGCGATGCTCATTGCAGTTTGTATTTAAGGGCTGGGTTTTTCGCAGGCAGTTACTTCTGGACAGGGAGTCAGTCCAGAAGGGAAGAGTGGAAACTGGTATTTGTACTGAACTGTGAATTGAGAATAAAACAGTTGTGGATCACAGACTGGTGAATGGATATCTGCCAACTGAACATTAGTGGCCAGAGGGCATGCTGGCTGTCCAATTAAGGGTGGCAGGTGAGCTCTCAAAGCTCTTGAGGTGCCCCCTCAGAAATTTTAACAAAGCTGAATTTAAAAAATGGTCACAACTACTGGATCACCATTGGGAAGGGAACACTGGGAGGCTGCCTCCAGACAGCTGCCATGCTCTCGAGGCAGCAGGGGGGCCCACAGGCTGACTGGAAAATTGGCCTTAATTGGTCTTTAAATTACCTTAAATAACTACCTCCTGCTTGCAGGCAGGTAGCCTTTCTGCCCCGATCTGGCCTCAGGGAAAATGGCTCAGGGACAGGATGGTGCCGGCAAACTGGCACGCCACCCAGTGGTATGAAATTATATGCTTGTCCGCTTCTTGCTCCCATATTGGGACAAAATCCTGCCCAAGTCTCTCTCTGAATACAATAACATGAATTCATACAACATATTTTCATACTCAGCATGTCCTAAAGCCACAGAAGTTCTTTTGAAAAGTGTATATTGTAATGTAGGCAAACATGGCAGCCAATCTTCACACAGCAAAGTGCTAAAAACAGCAAATGAGATAAATAACCAGATAATCTGCCTTTTCTTGATGGTGAGTTTGAGGGATAATTGTTATGACTCTCCTATGCTCTTTCCTATGATTGTATCATAGAGTCAGGCAGATAGGACATCAGTTTAATATTTTATTGAAAGGCAGCATTTCTGACAATGCCCTCATTGAACTGCTGTGAAATATCTTTGGAGCATAGCTTGAACCCTCAACATCCTGACTCAGAAATCAGTGGCACCACTGAACCAAGCTGACAATGATGAATTGAAAATTGCAGCCGCTGTACTCACAATTTTCCGATAAGCCAGTTGCTGTGTGTGAGGCCCAGCCAATGGTATGGGACCTTGGAAAGTTTCAGCCAATTTGTTTACTCACATGTCATCAGCAGATTCAATACAACTATTAGACACTCTGGGGGAGAAATGGCAGGCATCTTTCCTGTGTAAAATGGGTGCAACACTGATCAATATAACCAGGGGTCGGCAACGTATCTATACTCGGACATCAGTGTCTGTGGTAAAGATTTTGAGGTCTGTGACTGGCAATTTCAGGGATGAGAAGTTTCTCTTTGGCTTCTTCTTTCCAGACCAGTCCGACTTTAAAAAAATTCACAGCTGACAGGTGCTGGTAGCAGAGACAGCAGCTTCCGAACTCGGGACAAGTTTGGGGTTTTCCAATGGGTTCTGATTTTTTTTTTAAAGTCCATTGAGTTCAGAAGCCGCTGTCTCTGCTGCCAACACCCATCAGCTGTGAATTCTTTTCAAAACAACTGACCAATCACAAAGCAGCTCTGGGGAGAATTCCCACTCCCTGCAACTGTCAGAAAGTGGGGGGAGGGAAGGGGGAGGGGAGAGGGAGGAGGGGGGAAGGGAGAGGGGGAAAGGGAGAGGGGCATGGGGAAGGGAAAGGGAGAGAGGGAAGGGGAAGGGAGAGTATGGGGGAAGGGAGAGTTGGGGGAAGGGAGAGTAGGGGGAAGGGAGAGGGAGAGGCAGGGGAGAGGGGAGGGGGATAGAGGGGTGGGGGAGGGGAGAGGGATAGGGAGAGAGAGGAGCAGGGGAGAGGAGAGAGGTAGGGAGAGAGAGGGGGGAGGGGAGGGGGGATGGGAGAGAGAGAGGAGGAGGGAGAGAGGGGGAGCGAGGAGGAGAGGGGGAGGGGGAGAGGACGAGGGATAGAGAGAGGGAGGGGGAAAGAGAGAGAAAGAAGCGGGGCAAGTGAGAGTGAAGGGGAGGGGGAGGGGAAGAGAGAGGGGGAGGGGGAGTGGGGGAAGAGAGGGAGAGGGAAGAGAGGGAGAGATAGGGGGAGAGAGCGTGAAGAGGGGACACCAAGAGAGAGAGGGGAGTAGAGAGAAAGGGGGCAGAGAGGGTGGGCAGGAGAGAGTGAGAGGGGCAGAGAGAGAGGAGCAGAGAGAGATGGAGGAGAGAGAGGGAGCAGAGGGTAGAGAGAGAATGAGGAGAGAGAGTGGGGGAAAGGGATGGACACAGATAGAGGTGGGAGAGAGAGAGAGAGGAGAGAGAGAGAGGGAGGGAGAGTGGGAGAGAGAGTGGGAGAGAGAGGGGAAGGAAAGAGAGAGGGTGAGAGGGATGGACACAGAGCAAGATAGGGGAGAGAGAAGGGGGACAGGGATGGAGACAGAGAGAGGGAAGAGAAAGAGGTGGAAGAGAGAGAGAGAGGGAGAGAGAGGAGGAGTGGGAGGGGGACATGGATGGAGAAGAGAAGGAGAAGAGAGGAGGTGAGAGAGAGGGGGGAGAGAGATGGACACAAAAGGGAGAAAGAGGGGTGAGAGATGGACACTGAGAGGGAATATGGATTGACACAGAGAGGGAGAGAGAGAGCGAGAGGGGAGAGAAAGTGATCAAGATCACATTTGACAGACGGATGTCAATCTGGATTCCCCACATCGCTCCATCAAGTGTGTGAGCCGACATTGGCTACATGTGCAAGCAAAAACAATCACTAAATAGGGAGAAATGCATTTTAAATCAGATTGTGCTTTGATGGCATTAGGTTGGCTATACACTTTATATACAGACTAATTGCCCCATGTCCATGGCTGAGCCAATAATTTTGTCAAATATCTGTGGTGCAACATGTTGGTGTCTATCCCTGAATTTAACATTGGGGCAGTCTACGCCCAAATTGCCCAGGCATTCGTCCCAATGCAAAATTCATTGACCCCATTTATTAGGTCACTTAAAACAGGGAGTAGACTCTTCATATACGTTAATTAGCAGCCGAATGCTTGATGAAGGCCCCTCTCCAAAATGTGTTTCCCTTGAGCAGGGCAGATCAGGATTCTTCTGAGGTACCTGTATTTAAGAGTAAATTTAAATGAGAGTTTTTACTAACATATGGAGCAAAGAAGAACAAGAGTGCTGTTTGAGTCCATATTTGCTGTGATTGGCTCCTGAAGAGTGTCTGCAGGGACTCATCGGCAGGATTGCGGCTGCCTGCAATGAATTTGGCCTAAACATCAGCCTCAAGAAAATGAACAACATGGGACAGGACGACAGAAATCCTCCATCCATCAATATTGGCGACCACGCTCTGGAAGTGGTTCAAGAGTTCACCTACCTAGGCTCAACTATCACCAGTAACCTGTCTCTAGATACAGAAATCAACAAGCGTATGGGAAAGGCGTCCGCTGCTATGTCCAGACTGGCCAAGAGAGTGTGGGAAAATGGCGCACTGACACGGAACACAAAAGTCCGGGTGTATCAAGCCTGTGTCCTCAGTACCTTACTCTATGGCAGCGAGGTCTGGACAACATATCTTCTGCTGTAGTGGGTGCCTTGGTGGCCTTGTGGATAGTCACAATGTTGAGGTCCTTACACACTGGTAGTCCTGCCACTGCTGGTCCACTTGTGTATACCAGGTAAAATATTTGTGGCTTCCATGCCGAATTCCCATTGCATTGTTAGTGTGCCATTGCAAGGGATGGGTGACCCATTGTATGCAGATAAATTTGCAGTTGTATCATTAATTTCCAATGCCTCTGGTATATATCCTTCAGGATTTGGATTGGTATGATATTCGCACTAGCTCCAGTGTCAATCTTAATCCTGAGTGGGTGCTTGCCATCTTTCATTGGGCACATGATATTAATAGTAGCAAAAGCTTCCAATTGTTTGACTTTATCAACACAATGTGTCAGGTTCACAATGTGAAATGCCTGCTCGTCTTCTGACTGAGAATCACTCCACTCTGAATCTTGTCTCGAGTCTATTTCACTGTGAACTTCATGTATTGGCTTGTGTTTACACAAGTCTCTGGCACTCTCCTTGCTGCTGTTGCCCTGTTGCTGCGCCTGTCTTCTGTTTGTTTGTGTCCTATTGTGACTTGTGGCTGCATCTTTGGAGCCATATTTCTTGCAGGCACAGTGTCCTTTTGCACCATATGCCTTGCACAGGTCTTGAAATGCAGGACAACTTTGCGGCAAGTGGGGCAAACCAAATACTGTTGGCTGCACTAGTGCTTGCAGATGCTGTTGTCCAGCTACAATGGCTTCGTATTTCTTGCCATTTTCTAGCAGCGCATCAATGCTGTGATCTTTCTTTTTCCCCAAGAGACCTTTTGAAATGCTTTAATAGATGTTGAGACAATCACCCACTCCATTAGTCACTCTGACAGCTCAGTTTCTGGAACCAAGAAATTGAAAAATCCAAGACAATACCGGTGGTCTTCCTTGTCTTGTGGGTTAGGCATATGCCTTACGTCTTTGACTTTGCCTGAGTCAGGACGGATTCTGCAATCTGAATAGATGGAGCCAAAGAAATTGATCGGACTTACATTTACCTGGCATTTTTTGCTGCTAAAAACAAGCCCTTTGTGATGAGCGACTGCCATCAGTGAATGAAGATGTTAATCATGCTCTTCTTTGGTTTTGCCCATTACCACAATATCATCAGCAATGCATATACATCCAGGCACATTTTCGTAATTCTGTCCATATGCTGCTGGAACAGATCTTGCCTGACAGATAAGCTGAAGGGTAGTCTCTGAAAGCAATATCTTCCAAATGATGTTCTGAAGGTGGTGATTTCTTGAGATTCCTTAGCTAGGTGTATCCACCAATATCCATGTTTAGCGTCCAACTTGGAGAAGACTTTGGCTCCTGTGAACTTGGGATTCAATTCCTCTAATGTCGGAATCTTGTGGGGGCATCTCTTTAGGGAGAGGTTTAGATGTCTCGGATCTAGACATACCCTGATTGCTCCATCCTTCTTCAGTACACACGTAATTGAGCTGCACCAGTCTGTGTGATCATGTAAGTGACGGATGATGCCATTGTGTTCCATGTCATCCAATTTCTTGTATGTTGCACTTTCTGGGAGGGTCGATTGACGGAATTGCATCCTCTCTGAGGAGCAGTACGGCATCACCTTTGAAATCTCTTATGGTGTTGAACTTGTCCGGGTACATTTGTTGTAGTTCCTGGACTGACTCAATGCGGGTACCCTTGGTCTCTTCTGCTGTAGTGGGTGCCTTGGTGGCCTTGTGGATAGTCACAATGTTGAGGTCCTTACACACTGGTAGTCCTGCCACTGCTGGTCCACTTGTGTATACCAGGTAAAATATTTGTGGTTTCCATGCCGACTTCCCATTGCATTGTTAGTGTGCCATTGCAAGGGATGGGTGACCCATTGTATGCAGATAAATTTGCAGTTGTATCATTAATTTCCAATGCCTCTGGTATATATCCTTCAGGATTTGGATTGGTATGATATTTGCACTAGCTCCAGTGTCAATCTTAATCCTGAGTGGGTGCTTGCCAACTTTCATTGGGCACATGATATTAATAGTAGCAAAAGCTTCCAATTGTTTGACTTTATCAACACAATGTGTCAGGTTCACAATGTGAAATGCCTGCTCGCCTTCTGACTGAGAATCACTCCACTCTGAATCTTGTCTCGAGTCTATTTCACTGTGAACTTCATGTATTGGCTTGTGTTTACTCAAGTCTCTGGCACTCTCCTTGCTGCTGTTGCCCTGTTGCTGCGCCTGTCTTCTGTTTGTTTGTGTCCTATTGTGACTTGTGGCTGCATCTTTGGAGCCATATTTCTTGCAGGCACAGTGTCCTTTTGCACCATATGCCTTGCACAGGTCTTGAAATGCAGGACAACTTTGCGGCAAGTGGGGCAAACCAAATACTGTTGGCTGCACTAGTGATTGCAGATGCTGTTATTCAGCTACAATGGCTTCGTATTTCCTGCCATCTTCTAGCAGCGCATCAATGCTGTGATCTTTCTTTTTCCCCAAGAGGCCTTTTGAAATGCTTCAATAGATGTTGAGACAATCGCCCACTCCATTAGTCACTCTGACAGCTCAGTTTCTGAAAAATCGCATTCGTTGCCCTTACTACGGCATCTACTGATGAACTGATCTATTGATTCCTGTGGCTGTTGCCTGTAGGACATCAATTCCAGGTGGTGAATTCTAAAATTCACTCCTGTCCAGAGCTGATCTTCTTGTACTTTCCATATCTTTGTGGGATCTTTCTGGTGCTCTTCAGATAAGCCAGAGGTATTGATTCTGTGTAACCCTCATTTCCAACTGCTATCAATATTTTCACAGCCTGCTTCTCTGGTTCTACAACTGCTTGGTCTGTGAAGCATAACTGCATTTTTTGTTAGTAAAGTTTGATCTCGGATAGGATATCAATGGCTTTCCAGTTCATGCTGGGAAATTTGATATCCATCTTTCTACTGCTCTTTTGCTTTCTGTTCTGTCCTTTAACTTAACCTTTAACAGCTCTGTGTGTGCTTTCACCATTGTATTTATTATGACTTTTCTATTTTGTGGTTTGAAACTAGTTTTAAAACTTGTTCTATTAACTCTGCACTGTTTTCCCTTTAAGAAATTATCTTTTATTTAGATAAGCTGCTTTGATACAGAGTAACTGATGTTTGACAGTGTTCTCTGTTTGTTTTGCTTTCAGCACTTCAACTTGTATGTTTACACATGTTCAATAGGCAGTTCAAGGGTTTTCCCTTTGTTTATTTTGCTTGAGTTTTTTAATGTTCTTCATGCTTGAGTGGTTTAATGATTTTTTAGCTTTGGTTGCGTGAATGGAGACTCTGCAGTGTTCGGGGTTTCCCACGCTTGTTTTTACTATTGTACGTCTCCTGTAATGGAGACCTTGATTAGCTGAGAGAGGAATTAGGGTTTCCCTGTTTTTTCTTCATGGAACCTCTTTCCTCTTTCCACTGTTTGGGCCAGTATTTCTTTGGAACTTTCTTGCTTTTGGCTGTAGGAAGGGTCACTTTCACAGTTGTTTTAGCTGTAACCTTCAAGCTTAGATGTTGTCTTTTCACCACAGCTGCCACCATGTCATGTGTTCCTTTGTGTGATCTTAAGTAACACAACGAGGTATGTGGATTCCAGTTCATTGAAGATCTCTAACAGGTTTATTAACAGCTAAACTAGTATATAAAATACAGAGAAAACTACATACAGAACCTTTCTCTAGGGTGTTACAGTTGAAAATTGACTATGGCTTCTCATCACATGACTACATACTGGTACTTAACTCATTAGCTTACTGAATTCTTAAAGAGACATCACTCTTAAGGCATAACATATAAGAGACATAACATATGCCGTGAAATTAATCTATGTGTAAAGTGTCCCTCGACACCATACCCCTCCATTTCGAGTGTGGCAGAAGGTGTGTAATAAAGATCAGTTTCACACCAATTCTTTGAGTAATTCACTCTAAAGAAGAGGAAAACAGTAAGTCAAAACTTAATAAACATTATAAATCACGGTGCTCTCTGAGAACAAAATGGAATGGAGCCAAAATGTTTGCATAAATTTAAATTAATTTAAATGACATATGTTTAATGCATTTTGTTTTTTGTATTGAGACTAAGTATACTGTCTCATACAGTATTTGAAGTGGTAGTTTTTGACTCGCTGTGGGAGAGAGGTACTTCGTTGTTAATTGTACAGGTCGTAATTACAAAATGCCTCACAAAGCACATCAGATCAGTCTCACTGGAGGAGACTGACAACACAGGGGGGATTTTCAAATGCCAGCTGCCTATTTCTTGCCTGAAAAATGAGTAGTGGCAGTTCAAAATTGTATGGGGTATCGGAGGCATTTGGTCCCCACTGATGCCTTGACTTCGCCAATTGCAATTGGTGAACAGCATGCTCGCCTGAAACAGGCAGGAGGCTGCATAAATATAGAAATCAAGGTCCTTGGCCAGGGGTCGGCAACTATCTTTACCTGAAAAGCCTTTTCAAAGAAATTTACCTAAAATAAAAACTGTTCAGAAATGCAAGACAAAAAAAGATAACATTTTAAAAGATTGAGTCAAGGAATAAGCACAAATTAAGGTGATAAAAGTATTTATCAAGAATCTAATGAACATTATGCCACTCTCTGATGCTGTAAACAGGCAATTGCCCAACTTTTTCTGGTGCCTGTAAGAATATAACATGTAAATGCTATAAGTTCAATGACATTGTATCTATCTCAAGAGATCTTAATATAAAATTTAGCATTTATTTTATCTTTCTAAATTCTTGAAATTGACTATCAAAGGCTTCTTTCATTTTATGTATTGCATTTTTAAAAAAATCTTTCTAATTGCAATATTTGTCATTTTTATAATTCTCTAAGCAATGGAAAATATGCCAGAATAACTTCCCCTATATTTTTTGCGAATAATTCCAATTTTCGCTCAAAAGAGAGCACTTCTGCCAACAGTAAGAGGGCTGTGGTTCCCTGTCCTTGTAGCTTTCTGTTAAGGATATTTAAATGGTCAGTGATGTAAGCCAGGAAATAAAACTTCTGCAATCAATCAGGATCTATTAGTTCACCAGGTTCATAGTCCTTTTCATGCAAAACCATCTTGACTTCTTCTATACATGATGCAAATCAAGCTAAGACAGTTCCTGTAGATAGCCAACGTACTTTATTATGAAGGCTAAGACTGGAGCATTGACAGTTTACCTCATTTAAAAATTTGAAGAATTGTCTGAGAACCAGCTGATAAAGGCTGGGGGCTGCTTGGAGCCGTGGGTTGCCAACCCTTGTCGTAGTCAGTTGTAGGAACCCATTTTCAATTTTCAGCTACAAATTGGAGGACACTGTCCAGCTGTACCAATTGCTGAGCGGCCAACAGTTCTTAAAGGGAACTCTCAAGAAAATGCCCAAAATCTCTTTGGGAGAATTTCTGTATGCCCAGGAGCAACAAGACTGCTCTACAGAAATACTGTGGCCTTCCGCCAGCCCATACTTGACCCTGTATGGGACAGGCACAGCATGGAAGTCAGATAACTCCTTGCCATCCTATAAATTTCAAACTTCACTAGGCTACTGCTTGGCTTCGCAGCTTACTGTCAGCAACCAAATCAGGCCCAAACCCACAAAAGGTTTGGGTTTCCCAAAGACAATGTGCAGTGGGCGACACAGTCACTCCGCTGACTTTGCACCCATTTACTACTGGTAAGTTGGTGATGAAATTGTATACCCAACTCTGTGACTGATGGGATGCACAGTGTAAAATCTCTATTGAAACGATGAGGATAATTTTAAGAGTGTGCACTGCCTACAGGAAGACTCAATGACTGGCAACACAAATTAGGAATTCCGTGGTGTACTGCCTATAATTACCCAACCAAATTTATGACTTATGTTGCTAGTGGATGAAGCATCCACCAACGGTGCACACTCCAATGACCATAGCTTGTATACAAATTGCCAGTGTGTCACAGTATGATAGTCATGTACTAATCTGCTGCTCCCAGATCACTTTAACATTCTTTAGCACATCCCCTTACCCCTTCTGCTGCACTATTAATGCATATTCCAGGTCTACATATAAGCTTATTCTGATGCAAGCCTTGAATTAAAGTAGGAATTGCCCCTTTTCCGTCACTTCTATTGACCACATTGTTTGTTATAATTGCCTTTGAGTTCAATGGTTTCATTCAACAACAGCCCTGGCCTCCAGTAATAATCCAAACCCGAGACCACTACCACCGAAAAGAACAAGGGCAGCAGGTTAATGGGAACACCACCACCTTCAAGCTTCCCTCCATGTCAAATACCATCCTGACTTGGAAATATTTTATTATTTTAAGATACTGAAACAGGCCCTTCGGCCCACCGAGTCTGTGCCGACCAAGAGCCACCTATTTATACTAACCCTACATTCCCTACCACGTACCTACACTAGGGGCAATTTACAATGGCCAATTTACCTATCACCTGCAAGTTTTTTGGTGGTGGGAAGAAACCGGAGCACCTGGCGAAAACCCACGCAGTCACAGGGAGAACTTGCAAACTCCACACAGGCAGTACCCAGAATTGAACCAGGGTCCCTGGAGTTGTGAGGCTGTGGTGCTAACCACTGCGCCACTGTGCCGCCCATTATCAATGTTTCTTCATCACTGGGTCAAATCTTGGAACTCCCTATTGAACAGCACTGTGGGAGCACCTTCATAGACTGCAGCAGTTCAACAAAGCAGCTCACCACCACCTCTTCAAGGGCAATACATTCTTGCTTTGGCAGTGACACCCATATCCCAGGAATGAATGCAACATTTTTTTAAAAACCTCAACCACTAGTGACCATAAAATTCCACTCAGCTATGATCTTAGTCAGACATGACCTCAACATTACCCTTTTATATTGTTTAATACTAGGTTTTACATTAATAAATGTATTTAGCAGAGGGAATCTAGTCGTGGAGATAGTTCATTTAATAGGCTCTTAAAGAATCAACAAGGTAGAACATGATCAAGGAACTGTTAACGGATAACAACAGACTTACTCTAACCTCCTTTGTGTACATTTAAGGTCCAACTATCTTGTGATTTATGCCTTGGGAATGCTTATAGCCCAAGTGCATAGATCAGCAAAAAGGAGTCGAGACCTGTGATGTCAGGTCTCCATGCCTTCCTCATGTTGCCCTGAGATTTGTCGGAAATTCCTGCCCTTTCTGCTTCATACTTTGCATGAATCACTGGCAGAGTGTCCATTTTGAAGGGTACCATGAAGTTAGCTTTAATCCCTGTGTCCATTCCCATTCCAAACAGGGGATCAGAGAAGAACATGGATATGAACAAAAAGTGCTAGAAATAGCAGGTCTGGCAGTATCTGTGAAACAGAATTAAATATCTCAGATCGATGGTCTTTCATCAAAACTGGAAAATATTACTGATGTAATAGCTTTTAAGCAAGTACAGGAGGAGGGAAAGGGGAGATGGAAGGAAAGAACAAAAGGGAAGGTTGGAAGGCAGGAGAGATTAAATGACAAAAGGAATGATGGTACAAGGCAAAAATATATTTTAATGGGACAAGGACTAAAGGTTATTGGATGGCACTTGAGGGAAATAAAGTTGCAGGGCTATGGGTTTAGGATGGGGGAATGGTTCTGGCCGGATTGCACTATAGAGAGCCGGCGTGGAATCGATGGGCTGAATGGGCTTTTTCTGTGTCAGAATGGCTCTATGACTTTAAGTAAAGATGGAGCTGGAGGAGGTGTAAATGGCAATGGCAGAATCATTACAAACAACTGCTGTCCTAAAAATGGGAGCAGTGGTTATGATCTGAAATTGGTGAACTCAATGGTGAGTCTAGAAAGCTGTAAAGTGCCTAATTGAAAGATGAGGTGCTGTTCCTCGAGCTCACACTGAGTATCATTAGAACAGTGTAGGAAGTTAAGGACAGGGAGGTCAGAATGGGAGTGGGGGTGGAACATTAGAATGAAGTTTGGTGTCAGGCTTTCGGACTGAATGGAGGTGTTCAGCAAAGCGGTCACCCCAATGCAGCGGGGAGCACTTTGTGAGCAGAGAATACAGTAAATACTAAATGGAAAGTGCATGGAGGAAGCAGGTGGTAGTCAAAGGTAACTAACTTTATTTTTGCGGAGACGTTTCGGGACCCTGACGTCGGGACCAAATGGGAGTCCCATGCCCGCACTTGCTGGTAGCAGGACTGGCACGTGATCTTCCAATTAAGGACAGCAGGCGGGTTCTATATGCTGCCGGCTCAATCAGGGGGCACGTAGCTCTGGAGCCTTGGCAACACCACTTGGAGAGGCGGACACTGCTGAGGAAGATATTTGACTGAGAGGGAGCCTCAACATTGAGGCACCCTCAGAGCGGTAAGTTTAAATAAACATTTTTAATGTTTGAGTCAGGATGGCCCTGTGGACCAGAGGGGAAACCCCTCCAGTGGTATCATTGGGGTCAAGGGGGCAGCCTTTCTTGTCCACAGCTCCCTCTTTGGGGCATGGAGTCTCTGGCTCCGATGGCCCCCCCCATCAAACTCCTACAGGAAGGCCACCACCACGGAGCTGGAGGCCTCCCCACACGCTGGCAGCGGGGATGTGGGGCGGGGGCGCTCTGCCGCTGGCAAAATTCTGGAGAGCCTGAAAAAATGGTCCCTAACTGAGCCTTAATTACTTAATTTGGATGCCCGCCTCACTGGTGTAGGCAGCCGATCCGCATCCCCGCTTGTTGCTAGGAAACTTCCTTGGTGGCGCGAATGCATCAGGGAGCTGTCCTGGCGCATTATCCCGCTATTTTCCCGGCTCTCCACCTCTAAGCCCACCACCCGGAGGCTGGAAAAATTCTGCTCATTAGGATTGGCACTGGAAACCTTTTGACTGCTGTTTTTCATCAGTAGCTAGAAGGGCCTAGGCAGCTTGGCTATTCCCACTGTCCCCCAGGCCTCTTAGACATGCAGCAGCAACTACAAACATTCTCCTACTTCCAGCCTCAAGAAGGTAGGCCTGTACTGCGAGCATCTGGATCATTTAAATAATCTGAATTTACAGGTGAAATGGAGTTGGGCTCAGGCCTTTGCAGACAGAGTACACTTTGGGTGCATCTGCATGTTTAGTACATAGGTCTAATGTGACTCCAGATCCACAGTAATGTGGGTTGACTCTTAACTGCCCTTTGAAATAGCCTAGCAAGCCACCATAGATCTTCTAACTCAACACCACCTTTCCACACTATCACCATATCCCTTAGTTCCCTTCGGACCCAAAACATCTTGAATATACTCAATGACTGAGCATCCACAACCATCTGGGGTACAGAATTCCAAAGACTGACAACCTGCTGAGTGAAGGAATTTCTCCTCATCTTAGTCCTAAATGGCTGATTCCTTATTCTGAGACTGTGACCCCGTGTTCTAGATTCCCCAGCTGGGGAAACACTCTCTCAGCAACTATCCTGTCAAGCCTTCTAAGAATTTTATATGTTTCAATGAGATCTCTCAGTCTTCTAAACTCCAAGGAATATAGGCCTAGTCTACCATCTTCATAGGACAATCCCCTCAACCCAGGAAGCAGTCCAGTAAACCTTCATTGCACTCTCTCTCAGGTGAGTATATCCTTCCTTAGATAATATGATGAAAATTGCATGCAGTACTCCAGTTGTGGTCTCACCAAAGCCCTATATAATTGCAGCAAGACTTTTTCACTCTTATACCCCCTCACCCTTGCAATAAATGCTAACATACCATTTGCATCCCTAATTGCTTGCTGTACCTCCATGTTAACTTTCCGTGATTTATGTACAAGGGCACCAAGGTCCCTTTGAATGTAACCATTTCCCAGTCTCTCACCATTCAAAGAATATTCTGCTTTTTTATTTTTCATACCAAAGTGGTAGTTTCACACTTTGCCGCATCGTATTCCACCTGCCCTGTTCTTGTCCACTCATCCAACCTTTCTATGTCCCTCTGCAACCTCTTGACAACCTCCTCACCACTTACCTTCTCAATAAACGTTGTGTCATTAACGAACTGGAGACTGAGTGAGACCGGCAGAGTTTAAAAGTGCAGTGGCAGCGGGAAGGAGCGAGACTGAGTGAGACCGGCAGAGTTTAAAAGTGCAGTGGCAGCAGGAAGGAGCGAGACTGAGTGAGACCAGCAGAGTTTACAAGTGCAGCGGCAGCCGGAAGGAGCGAGACTGAGTGAGACCAGCAGAGTTTAAAAGTGCAGCGGCAGCGGGAAGGAGCGAGACTGAGTGAGACCGGCAGAGTTTAAAAGCGCAACAGCAGCAGGAAGGAGCGAGACTGAGCGAGACCGGCAGAGTTTAAAAGCACAGCGCCAGTGGGAAGGAGCGAGGCTGAGTGAGACCGGCAGAGTTTAAAAGTGCAGTGGCAGCAGGAAGGAGCGAGACTGAGTGAGACCAGCAGAGTTTACAAGTGCAGCGGCAGCCGGAAGGAGCGAGACTGAGTGAGACCGGCAGAGTTTAAAAGTGCAGCGGCAGCGGGAAGGAGCGAAACTGAGTGAGACCGGCAGAGTTTAAAAGTGCAGTGGCAGTGGCAGCGGGAAGGGGTTTTGAAAAAAAAGCCAACAGTGACGTCACAGGAGAGCTGCAAGGTGATTGGTTGGTGAGTTACTGCTGTTAGGGAATAACTCTAAATAGCTGGGTAAGTATCTCAGGTAAGAAAAGCTTAAAAGTTTAAAGTTTATTTCAAATATAGTAAATAGTTTTTATTTCAGGGAGTTCTGTGGTAATGAGGACCAGGGAAGAAGGGCCCTAGAGTAACTGATATTATTGGACATTAAGATCTTCCAGAAGGTTTAATTTAATTTAAAGGGTTAAGTCGTGGCAGGAGAGCTCAAAGCCGTGGTGTGCTCATCAAGCTCCATGTCGGAAGCCGGGAACAATTCCAATGCCCGGGACCAGCATGTGTGCAGGACGTGTCTCCAGCTGCAGCTCCTGGAAGCCCGGGTTTTGGAGCTGGAGCGGCAGCTGGGGACACTGTGGAGCATCCACGAGGTGGAGAGTATTGTGGATAGCACGTATAGAGAGGTGGTCACACTGCAGGCTCAGACCCCACAGGCAGAGCAAGAGGGCTATGCAGGCAGTTCAGGAATCTCCTGTGGCTATTCCCCTGCAAAACAGGTATACTGCTTTGGATACTGTTGGGGGGAATGGCCTCTCAGGCAAAAGCAGCAACAGCCCAATTCGTTGCACCACGGTTGGCTCTGCTGCACAGGGGAGGAGTAAAAAGTGTAGGAATGCAATAGTTGTAGGGGATTCAATTGTAAGCGGAATAGATAGGCATTTATGTGGCCACAAAAGAGACTCCAGGATGGTATGTTGCCTCCCTGGTGCTAGGGTCAAGGATGTCTCAGAGCGGTTACAGGACATTCTGAAGGGGGAGGGTGAACAGCCAGTGGTCGTGGTACACATTGGTACAAACGACATAGGGAAAAAAAAAGGATGGGGTCCTAAAAGCAGAATATAGGGAGTTAGGAAGTAAGTTGAAAAGTAAGACCTCAAAGGTAGTGATCTCAGGATTACTACTAGTGCCACGTGCTAGTCAGAGTAGAAATAGTCGGATATATCGGATGAATACGTGGCTGAAGAGATGGTGTGAGGGGGGAGGCTTTTAGATTCCTGGGGCATTGGGACCAGTTCTGGGGGAGGTGGGACCAGTACAAACTGGATGGGTTACACCTGGGCAGGACCAGGACTGATGTCCGAGGGAGAGTATTTGCTAGAGTGGTTGGGGAGGGTTTAAACTAAAATGACAGGGGGATGGGAATCTTTGCAAGGAGTCAGAGGAGGGGGGATCAAAGACAAGAACAAAAGACAGTAAGGGGAATAAGAAAAGTGCTAGACAGAGAAATCAAGGGCCAGAATCAAACAGGGCACAGTGAAAAATAGTGGGAAGGGGACGCAATGTTAAAAAGACAAGCCTTAAAGCTTTGTGCCTTAATGCGTGGAGGATTTGCAATAAAGTGGATAAATTAATCGCGCAAATAGATGTAAACGGGTATGATGAAGTCGGGATTACGGAGACATGGCTGCAAGGTGACCAGGGATGGGAAATGAACATCCAGGGATATTCAGTATTTGGGAAGGACAGACAAAAAGCAAAAGGCGGTGAAGTTGCATTGCTGGTTAAAGAGGAAATTAACGCAATAGGGAGGAAGGATATTAGCTCTGACGATGTGGAACCTGTATGAGGAGACCTGAGAAACACTAACGGGCAAAGTGGGGGTTGTATATAGACCCCCAAACTGTAGTGGTGATGTTGGGAATGGCACTAAACAGGAAATTAGAGATGCATGCGATAAAGGAACATCTGTAATAATGGGTGACTTTAATCTGCAGATAGATTTATAGATTGGCCAAATCAAATTAGTCACAATACCATAGAGCAGGAATTCTTGGAGTGTATACGGGATGGTTTTCTGGACCAATACATTGAGGAACCAACGAGAGAACAGGCCATCCTAGACTGGATATTGTGTAATGAGGGAGGAATAATTGAATAATTGTGCGAGACCCCTTGGGGATAAGCGACCATAATATGATAGAATTCTTCATCAAGATGGAGAGTGATGTAGTTGATTCTGAGACAAGGGTCCTGAATCTTAGCAAAGGAAACTACAAAGGTATGAGTCACGAGTTGGCCATGATGGATTGGGAAACGTTACTTAAAGGAATGACGGTGGATTGGCAATGGCAAACATTTAAAGAGCACATGGATGAACTGCAACAATTGTTTATTCTTGTCTGGTGCAAAAGTGAAACGGGAAAGGTAGACAAACCATGGCTTACAAGGGAAATTAGAGATAGCAGTAGATCAAAGGAAGAGGCATATAAATTTGCCAGGAAAAACAACGGACCTGAGGATTGGGGGCAGTTTAAAACTCAGCAAAGGAGGACCAAGGGATTGATTAAGAAGGGGAAATAGGGTATGAGAACAAGCTTTCGGGGAACATAAAAACTGACTGTAAAAGTTTCTATAGGTATGTGAAGAGAAAAAGATTGGTGAAGACAAATGTAGGTCCCTTACAGTCAGAAACAGGGGAATTTATTATGGGGAATAAAGAAATGGCTGTCCAACTAAATGCATACCATGGTTCTGTTTTCACAAAGGAGGACACAAATATCATACCAGAAATGTTGGGGAACACAGAGCTTAGTGAGAGAGCGGAACTGAAAGAAATCAATATTAGTAGAGAAATGGTGTTGGGGAAATTGATGGGTTTGAAGGCCAATAAATCCCCAGGACCTGATGGTATGCATCCCAGAGTACTTAAGGAAGTGGCCCTAGAAAGAGTGGTCATTGGTGGTCATCTTCCAAGATTCTATAGACTCTGGAACAGTTTGTACAGATTGGAGGGTAGCTAATGTAACCCCACTATTTAAAAAGGGAGGTAGAGAGAAAACAGGGAATTATAGACCAGTCAGCCTGACGTCAGTAGTGGGGAAAATTCTAGAGTCCATTATCAAAGATTTTATAGCAGAGCCTGTCGTGCCCCCCACTGCTCGGTGATGGGAGCCAAATTTAAATATGTAAAAGAATTGAAATTAATTAATTAATTACTGTTGCACACCTGCCGTCCGTCCCGAAGCAATATTGATGCTAATGGCCGGCACTCCCACGCCTTCAGATCCCAGTCCGGGAATCCGAGGTGGAAAATTGGTGGAGGGGGTGGGGGGATCAGGTAACTTTTTCAGTGCGGGATGAGGAGGAGCGGGGTCAAACTCATTTCATTGGTTTGGGGGATAGTGGGAAGGGTTACAGTGAACAGTTTATGAACTTTGTGGGGGGAAGGTCAGGTGCACGAGGTAAGTATTTGGGGGGGGGGCGGAAGGCAAGGAATTAATTCTATGGTTATTGAGGGGGTGGTGGGAGAGGGTCAAGATCAAATTAATTAAGTTTTAAAAATCGATCCAGCTTTAAATTGAATTGTAGGGCACAAAGCACTTTAAAAATAGTGTCACCACCTGCGCAAAGGCAGCTGATGCCATTGCCGGGGACGGAGCGGCTATTTAAATGAGCGCCGTGACTTTAAATGCAGCGGCTCCGCGATCTGCAGCCTGCGTGGGCGGACCGCCATTGTTTACGGAGGCAGAAGTATAAATTTCGGCCCTGTATAGACACAAGAGGGGTGATATTGAAATTTGGTGATGATATCAAATTAGGAGGCATGTTTTACAGGGTCCTATTGTCACAAAGCCTCTCATCCTTTACAAACTGTCACCTTGAATAATCAAAGTTTCAAACACCTTTTTTGATGCACAGAGCACAAAGCTAGACAACACAGCACATGATTCCAGTCTCCAATTCCCAGCCTTATTCAGCCCCCTACTGCTTTTGAACCTCCCATTTTATAGTCACCTAGCTGGGGAACGTTTCCTTCCGCTCCAGGTCCAATTATCTATAAATGGGAAGTTCTTAAAGAGGCCATGCCATTACTTGTGGATCAGAGCCCTCATCAGCCTTTGGCTGATATATTGGCCCTCAATCACCCTTCTACATGTGACAAACTACGAGGAAGAGAGCAGGAGATTGGAGGAAGTAAGGTGGGCAGGTAGGTGGCATATACAGTTCAATGCAGAAAATGAGGGGGAAGAAACAATGGCAGCGAGGATACCCTAAGTGGTAAGGAATTGAAAATCTTTGACTCTGCTTTTCCATGGAAGCGTGGTTGAACTTCTCCTCCTGACCCTCTTGGAGCATCAAGGGTCAAGACAGAGTTACATCATTTAAAGACCATTCACGAGAAATGCATCCTTTGGTTCCACCAAAGGATGGAGGGGCAGGAAAATCAGAGCCGGCAAGCATTAATATTTTTTAAGACAGGTCCAATCGCACTCCCTTTATAAGAGAGCTGAAAAGATACATGGTGACAAAATGTTTGTAGCGATCCAGGCAAGACCCAAGCCTACAACCCCCGAGTGGGTCTCATTTGCCATTGAGCTGACCTGTAGTTCATGTTCATCCTGGCTCCAAATTACTTGACAGCAGGAATTCCCAGTATAGGAATTCTCCTTGCCCCTGCCCTTGGCACTGCACCATCCCCACGCACCCCCCATTTACCAATGTCAGGGGGATTATTTGGATCAGACAGAAGGTTCACCATCCTCCAGGCCTCTGCAAGAATTTTCAGCTGGTGAGAATCTGAGTGGAGGTCCTCTGTTCCCAGGTCCTGTGTGATTTCTTAGCCCTCAGGCCTCCTTGTGACTTTTGGCCCTTAAAGCTCTTTAACCGTGCCTTACACCCAAATCATTGATATAAATGGAGAGGCATAATTTTGTTTCAGCACGTTGACCAGCCTGAAATAGACAGCTGGGTGCACACGGAAACAGCAGAGGCTTGAGGCTCACCCGAAATTGGGCATATTGCCACATTGCCAATTGGGCATCCAAAGATAGCTCATCAGTTCAACAGAGATGTAATTTGGGCCATTGTGCCTATGCTGGCTCTTTGAAAAAACTATCCAATTAGTCCCATCCCCCTGCTCTTTCCTCATAGCCCTGCATATTTTTCTTTTCAAGTATTTATCCAATTCTCTTTTGAAAGTTACCATTGAATCTGCTTCCACCCCCCTTTCAGGCAGCGCATTCCAGATCATAACAAATTGCTGCATAAAAAAAACTCTCCTCATCTCCCCCTCTGTTCTGTTGCCAATTATCTTAAATCTGTGCCATCTGGTCATCAGCCATCTTGCCAGTGGAAAGAGTTTCTCCCCAACTACTCGATGAAAACTCCTTGTAATTTTGAATGCCTCTATTAAATCTCCCCTTAACCTTCTCTGCTGTAAGGAGAACAGTCCCAGATGTGATCATTTGAAGTACCAGTCAGTTCAACAGCTTTGCTGTAAAAATTATGCTGAGTGCAGATGTAGTCTGATCATGGCTGAAATCCAGGTTTTTAACAGTGAGTGATTAGTATTGAACACCAGATTGTTGTGGATTCATACGGCTGTGAACTACAGATGCTACTTTTTGAAAAGATACTCTGTTTTTCTTCTGCCTGGCAGTGGCATTTGTGAGAAAAGCAGTGAGGTATGTGGAGCAAGAGATGACAAATGACACTGTTTGTGCACATGGGGACAGCTTTCAGTGTCATGCCTGAGTGATGCAACTTTTCAGGGTACAAACCACATTGAATCCAAAAAAGAGGTTGAATTTAGTCCGGATACGGAAATTCCTGAATTGCTGCCGCAGTGTCACAAGTGCAGCCCACTGTAATTTGTGCAAGCTGATTTTTTTTTTAATTCGTTCATGGGATGTGAGTGTCACTGGCAAAGCCAACATTTATCATCCATCCCCAATTGGGAAGGTGGTGGTGTGCCGCCTTGAACCGCTGCTGTCCATGTGGTGAAGGTACACCCACAGTGCAGTTGATAGGGAGTTCCAGGCTTTTGACCCAGCTGGTGTTAGCTAATTTCAATAACACAGATGGGTCAAAGGTGAGAGTCCTGTCAGCAGGCAGCCCATATGCTGGGGGACCCCTAAAAATTCAGGATATGGGGCAGAGCAGGGTGCAATTTCTGTATTTAAAGGGTATATGCAATTAAATGGCTGGACAGGTCCTTGGAAGATGGACCAAAAAAGAGAAAAGACAAGCATCGAACTGCTTTGAGGCTGATGTGGAAGTGCTGCTGGGTCAAATTAGAAAAAGGAGTTGTAATAACAGGCGCAGGACCAGCCATGTGGAAGAAAGTGGCTGTCTCAGGGAGTCTGATCTTGCCGTATTGAATGAAGTGTAATGACCTCACTGAGTCAGCAAAGATCAGAGTGATTTATGATGAACATCAAGGCAGATATCTTAATCAGAGAGAAGATCAAACGTATTTCCTAGCGCAATAGTCAAGAATTTTCCTTTGGGTAACAGAAAACACTATGCTCTTTGTTCCAGAAGCAAAGTCACTGGGGAGTGTTGTGTTGATTGCTCAGTGATTGATTGTTCTGTGTTGTGTTTGTAAGACTGCTCACTTTGCTGTCAGTTTAACCCTAAGGAGGCATGGTTCCAAAAGTGAAACTAAGACAGATCTGGGCAGCCATCTAACTAAAACCCACACACACAGAAATCCTGAGTCTAGTTTCTTCATGTTTGGGGTACAAAACATAACATTTGTTGATGAAGTTGATGAGTAATTTAAATTTACCAGCCCCAGTGCCTTTCCATCATTACCAGGAGATCTTCCATTCTGTGGGACAGATGGATTTCTGGGTTTGAAACCTACTTGCTCACTACAGGTATGGACAATACGGATGTAGCTGTGACCCACAAGTAGGCGATACCCGTGCATTGCCTTGGAGCAGAGAGCCAGCATATATTTGAGCAGCTAACAGATGATATGTCTAGGTTGGATAAGACAGTAAGTCCTTTCAAGAAATACTTTAGCCCAAAGAAAAGTGTAATATTTTAACGATACACGTTCCACCAGAGAAGCCAGGGAAATGGTGAACCCATAAAACAATATGTGAAAGCATTGTGTCAGTTGGCTTCTACATGCAAATTTGGCAAACAAACTAGTGAACGAATTCATGACCAACTAATTGAAAAAACTTCAATCCCATGAATTAGGGAATGTGACTCATGGAGGATGATGGATTGACTTTGGAAAAGGCCATGACCTTGGCCATCCGAATCAAATCCGTGTTAGATTCAAAGATGTTACACAAAAATACACCCTCAGGCTCAGGGTCACAGACACAGCTTACCCAATCAGCTCAAGTGCAAGGGTTATGGACAAAGTGATCTCAGCAGGCTCATCAACACTTGCCCTCTCACAGTCAAGCACCCTCAAAAACGTGCCCAAATTGTGGGGGTACCCTTGGATTCAAAACATCATATCCGGCACTAGGGAAAAAGTGCAACTCATACTCAATGATGAATCACTTTGCAAAGGTATGCAGATTGCCGAAGAAGAGGACTTTGTCAGTTCGACACGTGGAGGAACCTATTCCTGAGAGTGAAATATGTTATGTATATACGATCTATTGTGGACAGTAACGTGCCTGGTGTTAGGGTCTGAAGTTCTATTAATTGGGGATGATAAATACCTGGTAGTTCAAGATAATAGGGTGTTAATGAGTTAATTGTATTCAAGTGTATATACAAAGAACAGCCAGCCAGCATTGATTGGTGGTGCTGTTTGGAGAGCAGAAGTAAACTCTGTGACAAGCAATAAACAATCTACACCAAAGCATCCTAGTCTCAGTGTCTTGTTCTTAAACAGGCTTGGAGATTTCTCTAACATTGGTAGCAGAGGATGGTTGCCTGAAAGTGAAGACTGGAGACTAAGATTTGTTTTCAGACAGGAGATTAGAATTGGAGTTTTTTTTTAGAAAGCTGTGTTTGGAGGGTTTTTTTGAAGATAGATGACTGAAACCAAGTGTAAGGTGTCAGGAAATGATTTCTCACCGCTGTTTTGTGAAGCCGAACCTTACGATCAATGGAAGAACGAAGTTGATATATGAACACGGGTTACATCTTTGCCAAAAGGAAGCAAGGAATGGCCCTTGCACTTTCACTTCCTGCCAGAAGCAAGATCAGGTGGAAAGTGTTCTTGGAGCTAGAGACTCATCATTTGGACAATGAGGAAGATTTGGACAAACTCTTTAAATTTATAGATAAAATTTATATGAAAGATGACTTATTGAGTGCCTATGAGGCATGGCCAGACTTTGATACATTTAGAAAAATGGACAGTTCTTCCATAGAAGAACATTTTATGGAATTTAACCGACTATATGCAAGGTTGCAGCAATTCTACTTGGAAATTGCCTAACCAGTACTTGCCTTCAAATTGTTGGATTGTGCTAGGATATCGAACATGGATAGGCTCTTGGTATTAACCAGAGTTAGATTCAATGAAAAAGATATGCTGTTTGATCAGATGTCTGATGCCTTAAAAAAAATTGGGGGAAAACATTTCTTTCTGGCCTCTTTCATGGTGTAGATGGGTTCCTTAGTGGTGACACTGAAGGTGGAGGATACAATGCTAGCAGCATTTCGAGGCTGTTCAAGTATGGGGCCCAAGCGTCAGTACGAAAGGAGAAACGCACACAAAACAAATGATGATAGAGACCCTTTTGGCAGCTATAACAGATGGCAGGAATTGGGCAATTATGGCAGAAGGATGAACCCCAGGAATAACCAAGGGGTGGTCAACAGGTATTTCCGATGTGACTCAAAGTATCACTATGCGTTGCATTGTCCAAAAAGGAATAACAAGGTTTTTGAGATGACACATGACATGGAAGGTTCGGAAGGAGAGGATGACGCTACTGATCAATCAGAAGGAATTCTACTGGTCATGAGAAGCTTCAGTCTGGTAATGAGTGTCCTAGTCGCAGATTCGTTCAATTGCACAGTACTAGACAGTGGGTATATGTCCACAGTATGTGGAGTGGACTGGTTAAGGTGTTACATGGATTCTTTAAGTAAGGAAGACCAAAATAAGGTCAAAGAATACGACAGTTCTACCTGTTTCAGGTTTGGGGATGAGAACATGTTGAAATCACTAAAATGAGTGGTAATTCCATGTAAAATAGCAGGGGTAAACCATTTTATTAGTACGGATGTAGTATCCAGTGATATACCTTTGCTGTTAAGTAAACTGTCTATGAAAAAGGCTCGGATGAAATTGGATATGGAACATGATAAGGCTTGTCTTTGGGAAATCTGTCGCTTTGCGGTTTACACAGTCAGGACATTGTTGTATTCCTTTAGCGACACCTAACATCTCTAAGCAGGATGTTAAAGAAGTATTAGTGGCATCCGGGGGTAGGGATTTAAAGGAGAAAAGGCAAATTATTTCAAAACTACATCGACAGTTTGCACATCCATCTTGTCATAGATTGAAGATTCTGTTAAAAGATGCAGGAGGTGACGACTACACTAAACTTATCGAAGATAGAACATAGAACATAGAACATTACAGCGCAGTACAGGCCCTTCGGCCCTCGATGTTGCGCCGACCTGTGAAACCATCTGACCTACACTATTACATTTTCATCCATATGTCTATCCAATGACCACTTAAATTAGATATCAGTGAAAAATGTAATATCTATAAAAATAAAAATACTGGTGGACGCCATCACAACCCATAGTGAGTCTCCCATTAGCAAAAGACTTTAATGAAACCATAGCGATGGACTTGAAGATATGGGATAAAGAAAAAAACATTTTTATTCTATACTTTATAGACATGGCGACTAGATTCAGTCTGTCGACAGTAATTTATAGTAAAGAAAAGAAATTAATAGTGGACAAGATAATGGAAAGGTGGATAGGAACAGGGCTGGGAGCACTGGCTAGATTTCTAACTGACAATGGAAGAGAATTTGCCAATGATGAGTTCAGGAGTATGTGTGAAAATATGAATATTGTAGCAATGCCCACGGCAGCAGAAAGTCCTTTTAGTAATGGGATTTGTGAGAGAAATCATGTCGTGATTGACAAAATGCTCCGAAAAATTTTCACAGACCAGCCAAATTACCTACTGCTCTGGCGTGGGCAGTACATGCGAAAAACACACTTCAAATGGTTAAAACTAATATCAATTAGTTTTTGGCAGGAATCCGAAAATACCTTTGGTAATGTGGGATCATTGCCCGGCTTTAGAGGGGACCACGATTAGTTCAATTTTAGCGGAACATTTGAATGCCATGCATGCAGGGAGAAGAGCATTTATTAAAGCGGAGGTTTCAGAAAAAATCTGAAGAGTTTTGAGGTATCGGATCAGCCCATCAAAAGAATTTTGATACTGGGGGAAATGGTGTATTACAAAAGAGAAGGGCAGAAAGAATGGAGAGGCCCAGGAAAGGTTATAGGCACTGATGGCAAAACTGATTTTGCGACCAAACCATACATTCCTCACGGCTTATTGGCACTGATCATACATTGACAGAATCTGAACAAATGATGGATATTGATGATGCACCATGTCCTTCGCATGCACCTATGTCGGACCTTTGTGAGCAACCGATTGTGGCAGATAATGGGCTGACTGAGAGTGGACCAAGTGATAGTGAAGATCTAGATAAGGCAATTTATCCCAAAGGTCAACTACTGAAAGTTGGGACTAGAGTGATGTATATGCCAGAAGGGACGAGTGAATGGAGGGAAGCCACTATTATAGGAAGGGCAAGAAAGACCACAGGGAAATACAAACATTGGCCGAATGTGCAAGACAAGGGACAGGATATCAGACCTATAGATTGGCAGAAGGAAGTGAAAATGTGGAAGGCCAAAAAATGTTGTATAAGTTCAGACAGTGGGCCTGAAGATGATCATAGTCCAAGGAAACTTGTGAAAGGAAGTCTGGTTGTAGGAGGGACAGGTCGAGTAGTAGCAGTCCAGAAAGGGATAGGAACTCTAGTAGGGGATGTGCTTTCACAAGAGCAAGGACCAGAGATCAGGCAAGGGGTGTCACAAGAAGTAGGAGCAGTTACGATAGAGAAGCTCTATTGAGTACTAACAAGTTAGATGATAAATTGATAAAGGATGTCAAGCAAAAAGAGCTTGACAGTTGGAGAGAGTTTGGCGTATACACAGAGGTGCCAGATAGAGGACAACCATAGATGGATCTGTACAGCGAAAGTACTTCCCGATGGTACGTATAAAGCGAAGGCCAGACATGTAGCTTGGGGATTGGAGGAATGACTAGGTGACCAGGAAGTTAGAGTGGACTCCCTAATAGCAGGAAAAGCAAGTTTGAGGATTTTCCTAGCCCTTTTAGCGACACATTCATGGGAATGTAAGTCCATTGACATCAAAGCAGCATTTTTGCAAGGGGAGAAATTTCAAAGGGAAGTATTTAAAAATACACCAAAAGAAGCTGGAGACATAGAAGGGGAATTATGGAAGCTAAACAAGTGTATTCATGGGCTAAATGATGCATCCAGGGTGTGGTATTTTTCAGTTAGGTCCATCCTACTAAAAGCTGGTTGTATTCAACTAAAGGTGGATCCGGCAATGTTTTATTGGTACTATGAAGAAAAACTAGCAGGCATTTTCTTGATGCATGTGGATGATTTTCTGTGTGGAGGATGTGAGGCATTTGAGAAATTTGTGGTAGATAAAATTCGACAGGAATTTAAAATTGGAGGTCAGGCTTCCGGAGCTTTTAAATATATAGGGTTGAATATTAGGCAGACTAAGTTGGGAGTAACCCTAAATCAACAGTCTTACCTAGAGAATGTTAATAGGATCCCAATAAATCGGGTCAGATCCTCACAAAAGGAAGACTCTGCAACCAAGGAAGATGTAGACCAGTTAAGGAGCTTAATTGGGCACTTGAACTGGTTGTGCACACAAACTAGGCCGGATGGTTGCTATGATGTATTAGAATTGAGCACCATGCTAAAACATGCTACTGTTGGGGAAATGTTGAAAGTAAATAAGACATTGAAGAAATTGAGTTTTGATGAATATACACTCAAGTTTGCAGTACTGGGTGACCCAGAAGAGATGAAATTGGTCATTTTTAGTGACGCCTCACATACTAATCTTCCCGATGATTATTCGAGCTCAGCAGGCTTCATTATGTGTTTGGTGGGAAGAAATAATAAATGTTGTCCGTTAGCCTGGGAATCGAAGAAAATAAAGAGGATAGTTAAAAGCACCTTAGCTGCTGAGACACTTGCACTGATAGAAGCGATAGATATGGGTATATATTTATTGAGTATTTTAAAGGAACTCTTGAAAAAGGGGCAATCGGAGAAGTGTTTTCCTATAGAATGCTACATAGATAACCATTCTCTCTGGGACAATGTCCATCCGACAAGAAGTGTCGCAGAGAAGGGGTTGAGGATTGACCTCGCGAGTATAAAAGAAATGTTGGAAAGAAAATAAATTACCAAAATAAAATGGGCTGACGCAAGTCATCAGTTGTCAGATTGCTTTACTAAGAGAGGTGCTTGTTTGAAAAAATTGGTGGATGCCCTCGAAGAGGGCGGTCTTATGTTATAAGTTAGGAAAACGTGGACATTTTTTTTAATGATATCGCTTTTTCTTTAAACAAGTTTTTTTAAGGGGGGGAATATACAGCATGTTAATAGCTAGTGCTGTTGAAAGTTAATGAAAATAATGTAAAGAAAAATGTCATTATTTGTTTTTTACTTATTTTTCTTATATACATATGTATTTAATTTAAAGAAGGGTGAATCTGTTAGGCTCTGAAGTTCTGTTAATGGATGATAAATATCTGGTAGTTCAAGACAATAGGGTGAACAGGTATTGGGTGTTAATTAGTTAATTGTATTCAAGTGTGTATATAAAGACGAGGCAGCCAGCACTGATTGGTGGTGTTGTTTGAAGAGCAGAAGTAAGCTCTGTGACAAGCAATAAACAATCTACACCAAAGCATCCTAGTCTCAGTGTCTTCTTCACAAACAGGTTTGAAGATTTCTCTAACACCCGGTCCCATGTACAGCTGTCACTTCAAGGATTGCACAGTTGTAATCCTGGGTATTTCAGTGTTGCTCCTCATTGATGTGGGTGCAAAATTATCCACATCAATGAGCGAAGACCTCTATTGTTATTTTTCACAACATTGCTCTCACTCCTGTAACACTCTTCAAGCTTACAACGACTCATTTATTCCAGTCTTCAGAACGATCACGGTTTTAATGCACTACAAAAATGTAGACGTTCATGTTATGTGGCCAAAGGCCAAAGGCCTTATATGGGTAAACCTGCTCAATAAGCTTGCCTGCAAACTTGCAGACCCCACTGGAGCACACATTAATGTGATCAGTGATACAGATTATGCACAGTAGTATCATTCCTTATTCACTGGATTTGGGGAGATTAAGGTGTACTGTCATGCTCCTCACGTCAATATGTCAATTCTGCCTGTTTCACAAAATCCACAACAGTTGCGATTTGCAATCTGTGTTGAAGTGTCGCAGGAGCTGGAACGACTGAAAGCAGACGGTATTGTTGGGTTTAGTTGTATTTGCATTAGTAGCATTGTAGGACATTCCACAGAAAGTCTTAGACTCCAGTAAAGGTTAACTAACAACTCTTTATTACTTACAGTTACTATATACACTCTCCTCAAGCCACCTAAGCTAGCATCCTTCGTGCTGCTATGCCTTCTTCTTTTCAAGCCTATCTCATGTGACTGTTACATTATCATTTGTATAGTGGGAGGGGTCTCTCTCACTGTCTTCAGTATTCACCCTTTACAACCTTATACTACAGGTATCACTGAGCAAATCCCCATGGATATCGAACCTATTCATTGTATGAGACAAAAATGGAGAACTTAGACTATGGGTTAACCTTAAATCTGTCAACAAAGCACTTAGTCCGGACAAGTTCCAGCTCCCTACAATCATTTCATGACTCTGCAATCTTTACAAAGCTCAACATGCAACAGAGCTAGGAGCTATCTTCAGATACCATTAACGGCACAAAGCCGACATCTTACAGCCTTCGTTACACACAATGTGTTTCAGTACTGCAGAATGCCCTATGGACTCTGTTTAGCATCTAGCACGTTCCAGAAGATTGTCTCTTCAGTTTTGTCAGACGTTGAGGGAACGCTCCACCTTCTCGATGATGTTGTCATGCATGGAAGTGACAAAGCAGAACATGATCAGTGGTTATCTGCGATGCTCGCTTGTCTCGCTCAACACAATCTGACACTCAAATAGGACAAATGCACATTTGCAGCATCCAAGATTGACTTTTTTGGGTACAAAGTAACAGCAAGTGGAGTAATTCCCACGTATGACAATGTCAAAGCCATTCATGGGCTTCGAACCCTGTCTCATGCAAAACAGTTGGCATTGTTCCTCGACATTACCAACTTGTATCACAAACTTGTGCTCCAATATGCGGAGATTGAAAAGCCTCTTTGAAAGCTACTATGCAAAGATACTCAATGGGAACAGACAATCACAATGCAGACAGAGGTGAAGATAGCATTTCCGCCAGTCCTCACGCATTTCAAACCACATGAGGAAATGTACATCACAACAGACATGTCAGGGAATGTGATAGGAGCTGTACTCTCACAGTGTATTGCAGGAAGCGAACAACTGATCTCATACACGTCATGCTCATTTTCAGAAACTGAATGCATATACTCCACTGGAGAACGGGAAGCACAAGCCTGCATTTATATTAGTGAACATTGGCACATGTATCTCTATGGTAGGAAGTTCACACCCTGCATTGATCACCAAGCACTGACTACATTGTTGACCACATCAGGGTCTAGTCATCAATCTCTATGCATCTACCAATGGTCTGATCTTTGTTAGTATAACTTCAAGGTTGCGTATCTCGCAGGTTCACACAACCGAGTAGCTGACATGCTTAACCGCACTACTATCGCAGACAGCGTTAGCGATAGTGAAGCAACTTGCAATATTGAAGCATACGTAGTTACGGTGATCTCACACACGACAGCAAATCTTGTAACATGAGAGGTGTTGATGGCAGAGTCGGTGGCAGACATCATACTGCAGAAAGTAAGCCAGTATCTAATAACTGACTAGCCTCATGAAATAGAGGAAGAACTGGTCCCGTGCTACAGAGTACGCAATGAGCTTGCATTGTTTGGTGGCGACTGTATCGCATGCGGAACTTGAGCTGTTATCCTGAAAGTGATACAGCATCTTGCATCTTGCCCATGAAGGATATCTGTAGTCTGGCAGCCAGCAATAAATTGCTGCATAGAAGAGGTCAACAGAAACCACGTAGCATGTACACTCTGAACAATCCATTAAACCATGTCCCGCACCTCTACAACCGACCCCATGGCCAACAAAACCATGGCATCAACTCCAAGTAGATACTTTTGGAGAAGTGCATGCAACCCCTAGCAATTAATGGTTTTTGATTGTTGATCATGATCTACATAGCAAGTGGCCGGAAATCGCTGCAACATATTCCATAACCACCACATTGGTCATTGGCCTGCTAGACATTTATTTACAAAATAAGGTTTGCCAGAGACTATCACTATGGACAACAGACCACAGTTTGTTTCCAGTCAGTTCACAGAGTTCCTAGCAAGTTACAGAATTCACCACCATCTGACATCATGACATAACCTGTAATCGAATGGTAGCGTCTGTTACGATCAGGTGAGGAGGGGCCACAAGGCTTCCCTCTTGTCCTTCCTCTTATTTGACCGTAACAGGGTTTGTTCCTTTTTAAGGAGTGGATGTGCTTACCACCTCAGTAAGTGTTTGCCTTTCACTTTGTTGTGATTGTAAAAGAACCAATCGGACAGGCTTTCTTGAGTTTAAACAAGAAAGAGGGGAGTTTATTATACTTAACAATCTGAACATGATATTAAAAAGCAAAATTACGCAACCCATTCACACACGCACTCACAGGAGAATCATACACACATAAATAGATTACAGAGTGATGAGGGGTAGATCTGTGGTTGGATTAGAGTCCAGAACAAATAAAAGTTCATACACAGTCTGTGGGGTTGGATGATTCAGTTGTCTTCTGACTGAAGTTGTGTTCTTGAATTCTTTGGCTTGTAATGTGCAGTTTGTGGTTGGCCCATTTGGTTCAGGGCTTTCTTATAGGCAGAATTGTAGGTGACTTTCTTCTCCTGGTGTCTATGTCTTAGATCCAGTAACCAGCAGCTAGGCTTCGCACTACCCCACCAGGCCTTCTGGAGAGAGAGAGAGATCTTCTGGCTTCTGCCCAGAATCAGTCACTAGCTTGTCTCCCTTGTCCAAGGGAAAACTCCCAACCTTCACAGAGATGGACAGACAGTCACATGACTGCCTCAGTGTATTGTCTGAAAACTTCTAATGAGATTCATTAGGAATTTCAGTCTTTCAGGCCTCAGCATGTTAATGTGTACACTTGGCACGGTTTGCTCTTTCAAGGTTAATGTGCCACGATGGCTTTGAATGTCTTGCTAATGAACGCAATCTCCTGTGGTTCATTCATTGAGCAAGCCATCGTTGTGGGTATAGGCTCATCAGACATATGTCTCCTCTTTGAAGCCTTGAACTGTGCCAGGTGTTCAATTGCAAATTGCAGTGGCCATCTTGGCTGCCAGCTTTTTAAAAAAAGTTAACTGTAGAATTCCAGCTTTTTCTGTTTCATTAAAAGTTGAACGTAGGTTTCCAATCGATAAGTTAAAAAATCTCCCTTTGGTATAGCAAGTTTTCTTGACACATCAAACGTTTCAATGGATTGATCAAGGACAGTTTGAGAGCTAGCATGTCGGAGGGGAGAATGTTGAAATAATCCATTTATAGCCTACTTCGCACATATTGGGCTGAATTTTATGGGCCCCCTAGGGACAGGAATGGAGGCGGAGGGCCCAAAAAATTGCATGGGAAGGTGAGGTGAGAATGCGGAGTGCCTGTCATCTTCCCTATGCCTTGGAATTTAGATGATGGCAGGGAAAGCCAAAGAGGGCCTTCCCACCCAATGGCCAATTGAGGCCCTTAAGTGACCAATTAATGGTAAAAGTAAAACAAGGTGGTCTCCCTGTGTGCTTGGGGGATTGCCTCCTCCATGAGCAACCTGTGGCCCACTGAGGACCCTTGGCAGCAAAGGCCACCCTTCTGCTAACAACCTCCACCTGTCCTCAATGACCACCCTCAGTTTTACCCCCCCCCCAACTCCCCATCCCCCCCACCTTTGTTGCTGGGGTCTACCAGACTGTGGTGCTGGTCCTCATCCCAGGCCTCTTGTAGTATGGGCAGTGGCCACCACTCCTGGTGGCATTGCCTATACAACTGAGCTGCTGACCCTCTGATTGGCTGGCAGCTCTTGGAGGTGGAATCTGGTCCTTAAAGGGATGGGGACCCTGGTGCCGGGCAGTTAATTGCCCAAGAATCATTAAATAGAGCTGTGGGTTTCTCCAAAAGGCCAAGGTGGAGTTCCCCTCACCTTTTTGGCCTGGTGTCCAGACACCCACTGGCTCCATAAAATCCAGCCCATTGATCCACCCCACACTCTCTGACCAGAAAGACAATGGCTAGACTAATGATTGGTCGCAACCTTCGCACGCTGCTGACCATTCTTCAGCTGTCACTGCCATTCAATGTGAATGGCAATTGGAAAGCAAAAGAAATCTCGAAGCGACAGGGCAAAGTAAAAGCGTACTCCGATAAGCAAGCACACTCAAGGAAACCATGAAATAAAAACAAGAAATGCTGGAAATGCTCAGCAGGTCTGGTAGCATCTGTGAAGAGAGAAGTTAACGTTTTAGGTCAGTGACCCTTCTTCAGAACTCATGATTCAGGAAACCATGATTCACAGTCGGAGATTGGGTTCGCATCAAACACCCAAATCACAACCACAAGCTTGCGTTCTCTTCATCATGACCCAAGCAAATCAAGTGGATGCTCAGTACCAACACGTGTCTCTTGGAAAACAACACCAAGTGCAATGCAAAGCACTTGATTACAAGCAGACCTGGGAATTTTGACGATTGTGACTGTGAGGATACATTTCCTTTTCTGATTGGCGATTGTGATGCTGATCATCTACCTCATCAAGATGATCACGCTGAACCACAGCCATGACTTCATTGATCTCAGCCATTATAGAAGACCTCCATATCACGAAGATTATTTGTGTACTTTAAGAAATTACTCAATATACACCCGTTCGATGCTTATGACGGTTTCATTCAAAATAAGCTCCTTAATCTACAAGGGGGAAAATAGATTATGTTTGATTGCTCAGTGATTGATTGCTCTGTACTGTGTTTGTAAGGATGCTCACTATGCTGTCAGTCAACTCTGAGGGGGCATGGTACCAAAAGTGAAACTAAGACAGATCTGGGCAGCCATCTGAATGACGACTACACAGACAGAAATCTTGACTCTAGTTTCTTCATGTTTGGAGTATGAAACATAACAAGGAGCACTCAAGTTGAGTGCCTCACATTTTGTAATGCATGCTCCCCACACAAGCCTACATCTTTCCAGGCCCAGGACAATGAATCAGCCTGTCCTGCATCCATCTCAGGACATTTAATTTTTAATTCTTATTCTTGTCTTCTTGCCAATCTCCTTTCCAGCACTGGTGCTGCTTCAAGGGGTGTCATGAGCTGTGAGCTTGGTGAGTATTTTTTGTCACCCAGCAGCCATCTTTCCTCTTGTCCCATTGAAAAACAGCTGAGACAATGAACTGATATCACTAGGAAAGAATTGTGACAGTTCCCAGAATGTCATGAATTTGTATGCTAGAAGCTGTGTCTGTCATAACAAATGAGTTGCAGTTAGAGAATGGACGTTTTTGCGGTTATATAAATCTGGGGTTTATATTTGGGACATGCAATGCCAAATGAGTGCAATGAATAGCCTCTGTCAACCCTGGGTATCCATCCTGGAGCAACAAGGGTGTACGTGCATCGTCATCCAGAGTGATAGGCATCTCCCAATTTAATTGTGTTACTCGAAGGAGGAAGAACTGAACTGTGCAAGGAGGAGGGTGCCTTTCTGTTATTAAATTCCCAGTAATGTACGTAAGGAATGGAAGACTTAAATCAACTGGAATGAGGGACAGTGTATGCGGAGGCTTTGATTCACAAATTAAGCTGGAAAAGTGTTGTACCTCATGCTTCGAGTTAAGCTGGAGGCAACCTGGCTCAGCGCTGCCAGTGGCTAGAGGTCAATTCATCCCTGAAAATTTCCACCTAGGGCTCATTTCATGCTGCTTCAATGGATATCAGCAATATCAGCCAATCTGCAGTCCACAGATGTAATAGGCAAGGGGCTAGCATACTGTTTCCTAAACAAGCAATATCATATCTTTTCCTGTGGACAAGAAACAAGAGAAGGAGAGGGTCCTGACCTTTTTCCAAATAGCAGGATTTCACAAAGTCTTTGCTATAAGGAATTTCTTGAGCTGCAAAGGCTACAAGTCTATTTTCACCATGACCACAACAGATATACCATCTAATTTTTTAACACCTACAGAATTACCAACCATAAAATTTCTGTCACTTGTTCATATAATATCCAATATCATAACACGAGGACTGATGTATCATAAAATCTTATTTCTCTATTTGTGAACTGTCTGATTTACTTGTATTTGCCACCCGAGTAGTTCCCTTGATGTGAATGTGTGATACAAGGGAAATGGTGATAATGTTTGAAGCAGAGGCAGGTACAGGGCTATGGGAAGAGAACAGGAGGATTAATTTGCATTGCTCATGTGAAACCTCCTTCTACACTGTAAATATCAATGGTTTTATCACATGCTTGACCACCAAATCTAGTGCTCCATCTGCATTTTCCTCTGTGCCTGAAGCATGGGAGGTGGCTGCAGTATGTCCATGAATAGCTCATGACCTCTGTGAACCCATTGCAGCAGTTCAGCAACAGCAGGGTTATGCAAGTTTACTCACAATCATGCAATCATCACAGTGAGGTAGTGGAAGGGTGCTTTTTCATCCAGAGAGACAGCATCCATGAACAATCTATACCTGCCCCTGTGCAGTGTCTCAGCACACCTGATGGCCTGTGTGACAATAAATCCAATGACAGCTTTAAGGTTATTCTGATCAATGGAGACCAATCAATGACATGCTTTCCTACCAGGCGCTCTGACCCACCCGTCAGCCATCAGGTGGGAAAAAGACCTTCTTTGTCACAGTTGTTAGAGCAAACTTTCAGCCACTTCTTTGTGAGGCATAGAGTACAAGCCCTTATAAATCACAGGTTAGGCCGCAGCTGGAACATTATATCCAATTCTGGACACCGCACTTCAGGATGAATGTCAAGGCCTTAGAGAGGGAGCAGAGAAGACAGAGAAGATTGACTAAAATAGTACTGGCATAAGGGGTTTCACTTATCTAGAGAGAGTAAAAAAGCTGCGATTGTTTTCTTAGATTAAGGGAGACTTATTAGAGGAGTTTAAATTAATGAGGGCCTTGTTCTGTGCTGTACCAGTTTATGATTCTATAAATGTGGTGCCCTGCTGCTGCGATGATTACTGGAAGGCATTTCCTCACTTTCTTTGCTCTCATATTCTCCAGCAATGGCTGGAATGGAGTAAGTAACCAACTGTGGCTGTTAATCGTGGGTGGAACTCACTCACTTTTAGCAAATATGCTGCACCTGAACAGTGAGATGATTTAGAACCAAATAATTTTCCCCATAGACTCACTGGGTTGGATTTTAACTTGGAGTGAGTGGTGAGGTGGGAGTGCGGTTTGAAGTGGGAGAGGGAGTTGAAAACCAGGTTTAATAGTCGGGCCTCTTTTACATTGTTGGCTTTCCAGCTGAGTGCACCATCAGGCCACTGTTAATTAACTGAATTCATTAGAATTCGTATGTTCACCTTAATATCTTGAAAACTTCGATCAAATCACCCCTTAACATTCTAACCTTCAGGGAATAAAACCCTAGTATATGTAATCTCTCCTCGTAATTTAATCCTTGGAGTCCAGGTATCATTACATACGAACATACGAATTAGGAGCAGGAGTGAAATTTTTCAGGAGGCCACTCAGCCCCTCGAGCCTACTTTGCCATTCAACAAGATCATGGCTGACCTGATTGTAACCTCAACTCCACATTCCTGCCTACACCCAATAACTTTTCACCCCTTTGCTTATCAAGAATCTATCTACCTCTGCCTTAAAAGTATTCAAAGACACTGCTTCCACCGCCTTTTGAGGAAGAGCGTTCCAAAGACTCACAACCCTCAAAAGGCGGTGGAAGCAGAGTCTTTGAATACTTTTAAGGCAGAGGTAGATAGATTCTTGATAAGCAAAGGGGTGAAAAGTTATTGGGTGTAGGCAGGAATGTGGAGTTGAGGTTACAATCAGGTCAGCCATGATCTTGTTGAATGGCAAAGTAGGCTCGAGGGGCTGAGTGGCCTCCTGAAAAATTTCACTCCTGCTCCTAATTCGTATGTTCGTATGTAATGATACCTGGACTCCAAGGATTAAATTACGAGGAGAGCTTACATATACTAGGGTTTTATTCCCTGAAGGTTAGAATGTTAAGGGGTGATTTGATCGAAGTTTTCAAGATATTAAGGTGAACATACGAATTAGGAACAGGTACAGTAGATAGAGAGAAACTATTTCCACTGGTTATGGAGTCTAAGACTAGCAGACAAAGACTAAAGGTTAGAGCTAGACTTTTCTGGAGTGAAATTAGGAAACACTTCTACATGAAAAAGGTAGTAGAAGTTTGGAACTTTCTTCCACAAACAGCAATTGATATTAGATCAATTGTTAATTTTAAATCTGCGATTGATAGATTTTTATTAACCAAAGGTAGAATGAGATATGGGACAAAGGCGGTACCTAGAGTTAGTTTGCAGATGAGCAATTATCTCCAAAGGGGGAGCTCAAAACACAGTGTTACAATAAGACCAGGTGAAGGCTGAAAGAGACCCCTAGACACCTTTCTCACCTGGTCATAGCTGACATCTTCTTCTACATCTGTAGCCAGAATCTATGAGTAGTGTATACAACATTGCATTCTGCTGTTATGTCTTCCAGGTATGTTGCAATGCTGCCCTCTGAGAAGGGTACATTTTAAATACCAAGCAAGGCAACCCACATTGCACCCACTTCATAAAGCAGCACCTCTACTTTGCCAGCCACCAGCAAGAGGGAGCTTGCTAAATGATTTGGATACTACAGCACTCCATTACCTGCCTATAGACTCTTGGCTATCCATTGTTTTTTGACAGCCACATCTGTTGTCCCATAAAGCTGATAAAAATCGCCTCCAGATGTGACTACTTACCTTTAAATAGCTACATGTTTTTAATTATGACATACACTGTTTCTCCTCCCTCTTTGGCTAGTTCCCATTTGTAGACCAACTCCAGATTGGGAGTGAGCTGTGTATGGTCAACGAGTGCCAACATCAGAAGATTCAGCTGGGACAGCACTTCTCGCTTCTAGCACTTTAATCCTGCGGCTTCAGTGCCAGGATTAGAATATACACTCTCATATTCACCAACGGAGTGTATTCTCTCTGTTATATTTTGTGCCTTTTTAAGGCACAGGAAATACCTCTAAAAATCCTTACAAATCTCTCCTGCACACAGGAGTGATCTGCATCAACCCAGCCCTTCAGTCCCATGCTCCTGCGCAAAATACACATTCATTTTTATTCTGAAGTCCACTCAAGTATAACATTGGTATTGATTTTGCACTTAGAAGCTGAACGACAACTTCAATGCTTATTCTGACACACCCGAGCAGTAAAACGGTTAATTGTCGGCGTGAAAACCCCCCCATCTCTAACATTCATACATTCAAACCACACAGCAATGTTCATTCAATATACTGATGCTCACTTATCTTCACCATTCGTTCTGACCTTCACATAGTGAATTGTTTATTTTAAGCATGAAAATAACTTCATCATGACTGAAAAATTCAAGTCTACACTGTCCCTTAAAACAAAAATTATAACTGGAATTCACCTTTCATTGTGACCCACCGCTATACAGTTATGTTAATTTAAGATGCAGAACGACTTTTCCAAATTTTAATATTCATGTAAAATAAGAAGTAAATGGGGTACCCTAAAACTGTAATGTGTGACTAGCAAAGTTTCAAAATGAAACAAGTCACTACAAAAAATTTGATTATAAAACATGAAGTAATTTTGAAGTTACAGCACTAACAATAAATCTTGCATTGTATAGGTTATCATCCAGTGTGCCACTCATGGGTTAAATTCAAGTAGATTAAAACATTGCAAACTGGAAGTATGTTATAGGAGTGGCTTAGTGGGCTCAGTGATGTTGACAGCATGGTTTGGGAGACCAGGGTGTCTAGACGGTCTTGAAGAAGGTAAATATAATCCTGTGGGCAGTGTTAGATGACCTCATTCACAGTGGCAGAAGTCTTTGACAGGAGAGTTAATTTTGTTTTTCTACCATTTAATTTCAAGTTATGATGATTGCTTTTGGTACTTCTCTCTCACTGGATTTAATGACAGAGGATGAAGAACAAAGAAGGGACGCCTAAAATGGTTGTACTGAATTCTTAATGATTCAACTCAACTTACTATTTAATACACACATGATAATTTCTGTTATTCTGTCTTCCATAGAGATAAAAACCTGCCAGATGTATCTGATGAAATAGAAGAAAAGGAGCCAGCCCATTTTGGCTGCTGCCTGCTCGCACTCCACCACCTACATCATTGTTCATTACTTCAGTTCCAAGCATCAACCCAGGGACAAGCACCCAGGGATATCAGACTTGTGATAGGGAAGGTATCACCAGGGTAATGAACAATGTACAAGTGGTCATGAAGAAGGAAGAATGGATCGAAGCAAAGGGTGATGATACTTCTGATCGGAAGGTCCAGAGACATCAGACCTTGCCTGAGAAACTTCAAGACACACATGTTATGGGCCCAGCTTTCAAGCAAAGGATGCTGATGGAACATTGAACACAGGCACTGTGTAGTATCTCCCAAAATACATTGCATCTGTCTGGTCTTCTGGAGAAATCCATTACCAGCATATGCAGCACCACTGGGGAGGGTTTCTCCTCAGCGCAACATTCCTCGAAGAAGGGAAGCTGCTCCAAAAAAAGCCTACAGATGCTGACTCAAGGACTGAGATCTCTGGAGCATGTCAGTTGCCTGAGAGGTAGCTCACACTGCTGACAAGAAGGTCTTGGACTTCCTCATCTGGAGTTGCAATGCCAGATGGTTCTCAGCTCTAATTGTAACCATTTACTTTGCCTGTTAATCAAGGCCCAGTAGATCATGTATCAACAATAATGATCTGATAGGCAGTCTTGTCAGGATCTAGCATTCCCTCAGGAATGCGGGTCCAGTAAATCTTTCAGGTCCTCCAGATGCCAGAATATATTAGTTGATAATAGCAGGCCCATGTTGCCATGGAGACTGATTTGTGGATAAAAGCTGAAATTGGTCCTTCTTAGGATAGTGGCTTCTAAAGACAACAACCACCTCAGTCTCATGAGGTTAATAGAGATAATCAGCAGTTAGGTAATCCCTACAATTCATTCATTCAGGTTGGACCCAGAAGTGCATGGCTAGCAAAAGCTACAAAGGCATGTAAAGCACAAAGAGGAAGCACTATAATGTAGACTTAAAATTTTGATGGCTTATTGAAGCACATGATGTAATAAAGTTTATTGACACTAATTTGTAGATAGTATTCCCTTGGCATTAATGAAGATATAAAGATAAAGGAGTTGATAGATTTTGGTGTGTTAGTGGAAAGTTGCAAGAAATGTTAAATTTCAGAATTAGAAATATTAAAATTTCAGAATTGCAATATTTTGGGGAGGTACTGATGATCTCAGACAGAGGTAGCTGGATGTTTCGATGCAGATGCGGATGAAAAAATTATTTTCAGGAGAATGTGTCCCTATTTTTTATTCATTAATGAGATATGGGTGTCATTGGTAGGACAGTATTTATTGTCCATCCCTAATTGTCCTTGAGCCACCTTCTTGAATCGCTGCAGTCCTTGTGGTGTCGGTACATTCACCGTGCTGCTAGAGAGAGAAAGAGAGAGTTCCAAGTCTGGATGGTGTGTGACTTGGAGGGGAACTAGCAGGTAGTGGTGTTCCCATGTGTCTGCTGTCCTTGTTCTTCTAGGTAGTAGAGGTTGCAAGTTTGGAAGGTGCTATCGAAGGAGCCTTAGCCAGTTGCTGCAGTGCATCTTGTATATGGTAAACACTGCTGCCACTTTGTGCCAGTGGTTGAGGCAGTGCATGTATAAAGTGGTGGATGGGGTGTCGATCAAGCGGGTTGCTTTGCCCCAGATGGTGTCGAGCTGTGGAGAGTATTCTACACACTCCTGACTTGTGCCTTGTTGATGGTGGACATGCTTTGGGGAGTTAGGAGGTGAGTTACATTTTTTTTATTCATTCATGGGATGTGGGTGACGCTGGCCAGGCCAGCATTTATTGCCCATCCCTAATTGCCCTTGAGAAGGTGGTGGTGAGCTGCAATTTCTGCAATTTGCCGCAGAATTTCCAGCTCTGACCTGTTCTTGTAGCCGCAGTATTTATGTGGCTGGTCCAGTTAAGCTTCTGATCCATGGTGACCCCTAGGATGTTGATAGTAGTTCAGTGATGGTAATGCCTTGAATGTCTTATCAGAAATTATGATATTACTTGACCAATGCACAGGAGAACCTAGGATTTCCCTCATTTCCCTACTCATCACTATCTCTATCCAAATCCTCCTTTCTTTCCTATGAAGGTTCCTCCTTTTTCTGCAGACAGATGCAGATGAAACTATAATGAAAAATAGGAAATTGAACACTTGTTAAACAGTTACTTCGTGCTTTTTTTTGCAATGACAAGGACAAATTACCAACAGTACAATGGAACCTAAAAATAAGTCAAGGGGAGAAACTTAGTGGAATTGCTATAAGTAATCTCCAAGACCTTAGGTTTCCACCCAGTGTATTTAAGGAAATAGATGAGGACATTGCAGATGCATTAGTCTTCATTTTTCAAAGCTATCGAGATTCAGGAATGGCCTCTGGATTGAAAAATTGCAAAATTATATTGTGTAGCTGGGAGCAGGGAGTTACAAAGGGACAATGACAGACTAAGTGAATATAGACATACAAATTAGGAGCAGAAGTAGGCCATTTGGCCCCTCTAGCCTGCTCCACCATTCAATAGGATCATGGCTGATCTGTTTGTGTTTTGAATTCCACACTCTCATGCACCCCCGATAACCTTTGATAACCCGATAACTCTTACCTAACAAGAATCTATCTACTTCTGCCTTAAAATTATTCAATGACCCCGCCTCCACCACCTTCTGAGGCAGAGAGTTCCAAAGTCACACAACCCTCTGAGAGAAAAAATTTCTCCTCATCTCTGTCCTAAAAGGGAGACCCCTAATTTTAAAACAGTGCCCCCTAGTTCTGGACTCACCCACAAGAGGAAACATCCTTTCCACATCCACCTTGTCAAGACCGTTCAGGATCTTATAAACTTCAATCAAGTCTCCCTTCACTCTTCTAAACTCCAGTGAAAACAAGCCCAGTCTGTTCACCCTTTCCTCATAAGACAACCTGTTCATTCCAGGTATCAATCTAGTAAACTTCCTCCGAAATGCCTCCAACACATTTACATCCTTCCTTAAATAAGGGAAGCAAAACTCCACATAGTATTTGAGACGTAGCCTGGGATTTTTTAGTCGGTGGACGGGAGCCATCTACCGACGGAAAAGCCAGTGGCAAACCCGCTTCCGCCTGACCTGGGGATCCGACTCGCATTTTGCGGTTCCCCAGCCTTTAATTGTTCTGAGGTGGGACTTCCACCCGTTTGAGGCAGGAAGTACAGCCAAATGGAGCTGTTGGGAGCAGTGGCCACTGCTGAGACTGCAGCACAGCTTCAAGAAGAAGATGTTGGGGAGCCCCGGAACCAAGGTAAGTTTTTGTTGCCTCATCGGGGGTGATCGGTCAGACCCCGGCAAGGCAAAGGTGGTTGATTGGGAGGTGTGGGGGGGTGGGGTGCGTGTTGGGTTTTGGGAGTGGTTGGGGCAGTGGGGGCAGCCCTCCGTCGGGCACAGGGTGCCCTATTGTGAGGGCGCCCCACCCCCAGGCCGTCAGAGAGCCGCCTGCTTTTGTCAGGCAACTTTTCTCAGGCCTGGGCCACCCCACTGGCCTTGGGTAAAATCCCTGTGGCGGCGGGTGGAGGCCCATAAGTAGCTGTTAAGTGGTCACTTAAGGGCTTTGATTGGCCTGGGATGGGTGGGCTGTTTTTTGCTGCGCTGCCCTGCGTAAAATGGCGGTGGAGGCGGCAGCGGGTTGGGAAGGGCCCCCGAGCTCCCGCTCCATTTTACGACCACTCCACACCCCCACCACCCCCCGCCACTTTCCTGCTCTTTGGGGGTGTGTAAAATTCTGGCCTTGGTCTCACCAATGCGCTTTATAACTGAAGGATAATATCCTTACTTTTAGTTTCAATTCCTCTTGTAATAAAGGATAGCATTCCATTAGCCTTCCTTACTACTTGCTGTCCCTGCATACTAACGTTTTGTGACTCATGCACTAGAACACCTAGATCCCTGTGCACCTCGGAATTCTGCAGTCATTCTCCGTTAAAGTAATACTCTGCTTTTTTATTCTTCCTGCCAAAGTGAACAACTTCACATTTTCCCACATTATACTCCACCTGCTGGATTTTTGCCCTATCTATATCAGTCTGCATCTTCCTTATGTCCTTTTCACAACATACTTTCCAACCTATCTTTGTGTCATCTGCAAATTTAGCTAACATGCCAACACTCCCCTTATCTAAGTCATTGATATAAATTGTAAAAAGTTGAGGCCCCAGCACAGACCCCTGCTGGACTCCACTTGTCACATCTTGCCAATCAGAAAAGGACCCATTTATGCAGACTATCTGTTTTCTGCCAGCCAACGAATCTTCTATCCATAGCAATATGTTACCCCTTACACCTTGAGCTTCTACTTTTTTTTTAGAGATACAGCACCGAAACAGGCCCTTCGGCCCACCGAGTCTGTGCCGACCAACAACCACCCATTTACACTAACCCTACAGTAATCCCACATTCCCTATCACCTACCTACACTAGGGGCAATTTACAATGGCCAATTTACTTACCACCTGCACGTCTTTGGCTGTGGGAGGAAACCGGAGCACCCGGCGAAAACCCACGCAGACACAGGGAGAACTTGCAAACTCCGCACAGGCAGTACCCAGAATCGAACCCGGGTCCCTGGAGCTGTGAGGCTGTGGTGCTAACCACTGCGCCACTGTGCCGCCCACTGTGCAATAGCCTTTTAGGTTATACTGTGTCAAATACCTTCTGGAAATCCAAGTGCTGTATGTCAATGGGCTCCCCTTTATCGACAACGCATTACTCCTTCAAAGAACTCCAATAAATTGGTTAAACATGATTTCCTTTTCACAAAACCATGCTGACTATTCCCGATTGCCTTGTGTTTTTCTAAGTGCCCAGCTATTACCTCCTTAATGATCGATTCTAACACCTTCTCCACAACAGATGTCAAGCTAACTGGCCTATAGTTACCTGTTTTCTGCCTCCCCCACTTCTTGAATATTTGCTGTGTGAAGTCGTCTACTTTAGATCCAAGACAGAGAAATCAGAATACTTTCTTGGAAGTAAGGAAGGGAAGGAGGGAGGGAGGAAGGAAGGAAGAAATGAAGGATGGATTGCATTTATATAGCACATAGGTTTCTCAAAGCACTTTACAGCTAATGAAGTACTTTTGAAATGTAGTCACTGCTGTAATGTAGGAAACACAACAGCCAATTTGCACACAGCAAGCTCCTACAAACAGTAATGTAATAATGACCAGATAATCTGTTTTTGTGATGTTGATTGAGAGATAAATATTAGACAGGACACTGGGGATAACTCCCCTAATCTTCATTAAAATAGTGCCATGGAATGGTTTGTATCCATCCAAGCAGGCAAATGGGGCCTCAGTTTAACATCTCATCTGAAAGGCAGTACCTCCAACAGTACAGCACTCACTCAGTACTGCACTAGGGTGTCAGCCTTGATTTTGTGCTCATGCCCTGGAGTGTGACTTGAAACCAGGATGTTGTGGTGAGGTGAGAGTGCTACCAACTGATCCACAGTCAGATATACTGGGATAAATTTTATGGGCTCCTTTGGGACGGGAACAAAAGTGAGGGGGGGGGCAGAAAATTGAGTTGGAAGATGGGGGACAGAGTGCCTGTCACCTTCCCGATGTCTTCCAACTTAGTCCAGGGCAGGGACGGCCATAGACGGCCATCCCATCTTGGCCAATTGAGACCCTTCAGTAGCCAATTAATGGGCACATGGCCCTCTTCCCACGTCCGCCTCAATTTAATGGAAGACAGAGGGGCCTGCCCCCATGGGGAGACACCACCAGGTAAAACCTGGAGGTCTCCTAGCAGGTTTGGTGAGGGTCTCTTTGGGGGCAATACAGGACCCCTGGAGGGCCCCCGGCGGTGATTGCCATGCCCCTAAAAAGACCCCTTCCACCCTCACTAACCCCATTCCATTGCTGCGGCCTGCCTGAATGGCCCCAGCAACCCTGATCTCACTTATCTTTCCCGGGCTCTTCTACACTCTTTGGTACTGCAGGGCCTACTGCAATGCTGACAGTGGCCACTGCTCCCAGTGGAGCTGCCAGCCTTCCGATTGGCTGGTGTTGTGTATTGTTGTTGTATTTGTTGTTGTAGCATTGCTAGGGCATTCTGAACAATGTCTTAGGCTCTAGATAAAGTTAACTCACTCCTAATTATTTGCATTTACTTTATACACTCTCCACAAGCCTCATAAGCTAGCATCCTCTGTGCTGCTATCTCTTCTTTTCCTCAAGCCCATACCATGTGACTGTTACATCATCACTCTTACAATGGGAAGGGTCACTCTCACTGGCTTCAGTATTAACCCTTTACCTCCTTATACTACAGCCGGCAGCTCTTGGAGTTGGGAGCTCATCCCTTAAAGTTAATTGCCTGCCCGCTATAGAATTGCAACACGGGTCTGACAGGGGTCTAAGACAGGGTCTCACCCCAACTTCTGGCCCGCCGGTGGGACCCTTGTCTTCAGAACAAAATCCAGCCCACTGAGAGAACTGGGAAATGTGGAGGAACAAAGGGATTTAAGTATCTGTGTATTAGCTAAAAGCTAATGCACAGGTGTAAAATGTAATCAAAAAAGTTAATGAAGTGTTGCCATTTATCTCAGTTGAGTTGGAATTCAAATGTGAGAAAGTAATGCTTCACTTGTACAGTGCCCTGGTACAGTTCTCCCATCTGGAGAACTCCAACCAGTTTTGGGCATGAACCTCAGAAAAGATATATACAAGAGGGGAGGGTACAGTGCTGGTTCACCGGAATGTTGGCAGGGTTAAAAGGTTAAATTATGAGGATAAGTTGCAAAAATGTAGATGGTAGGCTGTTGAGGAGATTTAAAAATGATACGCGAATTTCATAGAGTAGACACAGAGAAACTATTTGCTCTGGTGGGGGAACTCCAGAACATGGGTGTAAAGTCTTAAAATTGGAACTAAGCTACTTCAGAGTAAAATCAAGAAGCACCTCTTTACTCAAAGGGTAGTGGAAATCTAGAGCTTTCTCCCCACAAAGGCTGTGCAAGCTGGATCATTTGAAATTTGCAAGACTGAGGTTAATAGATTTTTGTTAATTCAGGGCATCAAGGGATATGCAACAAAGATGGGTAAATGAAGTTGAGGTACAGATCAGTTGTGATATAACCGAACAGCAGAACAAGCTCAAGGGCTGAATGGCCTTCTCCTGTTCCTATGTTTCTGTGACTCCTCTCCCTAATGCATAATTATGCAGGATTCAGCAGGTGACGACAATTCTACATACCAGACCTGTCCACACATCAGAATTGTACTTCCACTATTCCAATTGTGTGCTCACTTATGACTCTAATGATGAGTGGGCCTTGTTCAATCACTACAATAAAAAACAACTTATATTTGTATAGCACATTTAAATTAATAAAACATCCCAAGGTGCTTCCTGGGAGCATTATAAAACAAAATATGACACTGAACCACACAAGGAAATATTAGGTCAAATAGGTAGATTTTAGGTAGCGTCTTAAAGAAGGAAAGTGAACTAGAAAGGCAGAAAGGTTTAGGTTTTGCTGAGTTTAGGGCCTAGGCAACTGAAGGCACAGCTATCAATGGTGGAGCAATTAAAATCGAAATGCTAAAGAATCCAGAATTAGATGAGAGCAGATTTTTTGGAGGGTGGTGGGGTTAGAAGAGATTACAGAGATAGGGAGGAGTGAGGCCATGGAGGGATTTAAAAACATGGATGAGAGTTTTAAAATTAAGACATTGTTTGACTGGGAGCCAATGTAGGTCAGCAAGCACAGTGGGGGGGGGGGGGGGGGGGGGGGGCGGGGGCGGTGATAGGTGAACCAAACTTTGCACGAGTAATAGATGATCTCAAGTTTACGGAGGGTAGAATGTGGAAGACTGTTGTGGGATGACCTTAAGAAGAGACCATCTTAAGAGCAGACCATCTTAAGAGCTGCAAGTGAAGATCACCAGAGGAAGTGATGTTGTGTCACACATGACCAATTAGTTGTGGGTAGAGCCCAACAGAGTGAGACATGTGTAAGTGTGCTTATGCCGTAACTGTTTTAATATATATGCTTCAGTTAAAGTTATAATAAAAACCCACATTTTCTTCGGATATTACTCAGTCATTTGAATCTTACAATAGTTCACACATCAAAGCGACAAGTAATGTTACAGGAGTCAAACCAGGAGTGCATTGGAATAGTCAAGTCTAGAGGTGCAAACAAACTGGTTTAGTCTCCGACTGTTGCCAGGGAGAGGATGGAGTTCTCTACTTCATATTATTATGAAGAATCATGACCAGGATGGTCTGGATTGAACAACATAACCCGTATCTCTCTGAAATCACCCAGCCATCTAGCAAAAAATCTGCCGGGACAGGTAATTGTCTCATCATAACTGCCAAGATACCTTGTGGTGACATGTAGTATCTTTTGTCTGTAGTCGCATACCAGCTGAACATACAGGGAATGATATCCCTTTCTGTTAAAATATAATACTGTGAGGTAGATTTTGACTTTTGGATGGCAGACCAGTGGAGCACCAGTCAGCCGCCTGTTTCAGTGGCGAAGGTCACTATTTTGAGGCCTGCGGCTTGCAAATGGGTGTCCCAGGGCAGCTCCCCGGTTTTGGACCACAGGAATGTCAGTTGGCTGGGATGCTGGCGGCAGCTGCAGGTAGGTCCTGGGAAAGGTTTGTCAACTCTGTCGGGTGTATTCCTGGAGGTTTCCTCGAGCCTCCAATAGCCCTGTCCAGTCAAATATTCTTTCTTTCCATTCCCAATTTCTATAACTAATAAACAAACATATTCAAAGAATATGAAAACAATATTTTTAATACCCCCATGATTTTTCTCCTGCGTTTTTTGCAGGAGTGTCCGAATCTCCAATACCTGGAGACTTCAAGGCAATTCTGGAGTGTTGGGAATCCTCTCCTGGGAAAAGGCAAGAGGCTAAGCCAAGTTAGGTGAGCTCAGGCTGGTAGCAGTTCACAGTATTTTTGTGTGGCCCAGGATAACCACAAAATAATTCAAAATGTACATTTCCAGGGCCTCTCCTTGGCTCTGTCACTAGTGGAACTGGTTGGAGCATGCATGATTCACTTTCTGACCAGTTTTAACCAAACATTCCAATCCAGGGTCCTATGTATGTTATAAGACTCTGATTTGCCTGTTAAAAGGGCCGTACTCCCTGAAGCAGGCAGGTGCATCAACTGCTCACCTGTAGGCCCTTGTGAAAGTTGTATGGGCTAATCATTGGGGTTAACAGGGTGATATGGCTACTGACACCCTTTTGAGATAATTACTGAGCCGGAATGCCAATTTCAGCAGGTTGAGGTCAACACCTATGTTTTTTGCTGGTGTATGCTTGCCACATAACTGCTGTCCACAGCCCTCTAGGAATGATAGTTACTCTGAAAAATCCCCAATACTCTCTGTCATTGGGAATGAAATGAACTGGCCTGCTGTTACAAACAGTGCATCTGAACCTATCTGATACATATTGGTGACTGTCAAATGTCACAGATATCCCTGCACTTGACTGAAAGTTTCACTATGCATAAACTGGCATAAGCTTAGAGAGTACATTGCTCACAGGGAGTAGTTTTAACTTGGGGTGATAGTGTAGAATGGGTAATATCGAATTGACTGCCCTTTATGCACTCTGCCTGATTCTCCCTTTCACTAACTTCAGTTGATAGCCCCCATTTTACACCATATCCCAAAGTTAAAATTATCCACAACATTTTCCGATAAGCCATCTACTGTCTGCAAGATCCCAGTGGTGACCTGGGTCTCAGAAAGTTCCGCCCAACATATCTCAGCATTTTCGATTTATTTAGTGTCTCCTTTTGTTCTGCTCAATATTTGATTTTATTTGTGTTGATGCTCCTTGCAACTTTTAATGCTTTGTGATGAATTAGTTTTAGATTAGCGACTATATGGCAAATGGAATTCAATATAGAGAGTGTGAGGTGATGTATTTGGGGAGAACAATGGAATACAGAATAAATGGTAGGATGTTGAGAAGGGTAGAGAAACATCGGGACTTTATAATGCATGTTCACTGATCCCTAAAGGTAGCAGGGCAGGCTGCTAAGGTGGTTAAGAAGCTATACGGGATACTTTCCTTTATTAGCCAAGGCACAGAATATAAGAGCAGGGAGGTTATGCTAGAACCGTGTAAAACACTAGTTAGGCCACAGCTAGAATACTGCATATGGTTCTGGTCAACACATTATGGGAAGGATACGATTGCAAGAGAGAGGGTACAGAGATTTATAGAGGGTGTTTCCAGGAATGGAGAATTTTAGCAAATGAGGAAAGATTAGATAGGCTGGAGTTGTTTTCTTTGGAACAATGGAGGCTGAGGGTGTTGTGGCACACATTTAAGTGTGGTACACATTTAAGAAGGTGTGGTTATGTTTTCAATGTACCATGTCACTTCTAGTTGGTGGGAATCTGTAGAATGTAGGAGTGCAGACCAGACCTGTGTAAGATTCGTCCTAGTTGTATACCTGCAGTATAGTTATAAATAAAGAACCTATGTTACATGTTAACCAATCATTTATGTGTGGTTGGTTATGTATAGTCAACACTTACACAAAGAGAAGCAAACACAATATGGTGGCAGTAGTGGAAACTTTTCAATTCCGAACTCCACCAGCTCCAATGGGGTTCAAGTTCACAGACCTCAGTAGATCCTCGAGGACAGAGAGAAATCTGACTTCTGACTGCAACGTTTGCAACATAGCCTGTGTAGACAGCTCTACATTTGTGTAGGGTAAGATTGTCTGCACTGTAGCTGTGCGATTGGGTCCTCGCAGACTCGGGTAAAGGCGTCAGTTCAGTAAGGGAGTCGAGTCAACAGGAGCATTTCAGGATTAACTTGAACCTACAGAGGGAATCTGTAGGTTACTACAGATTCTCTGCACTTCGCGTCAGAGGGTGTCACGCCAGATTGGCACTTGGGCAGAGACACGGGGTAGCTATATCGGGCTTCCAGACCAATTGAGGGCAGAGTGAGGCAATGCTTTAATTGTGCTGGAATTGAGCGATCGCACAAAGATATCAGGCAAGCTATACAAAACAAATTCAGCGCCATTACTGACCGTTTCGTCATCGCGCTTTTTAGTGCTGAAATTGCCCTGCATGGGCAGGGCTAACAGGGCACAGGGAGAAGGCGCTACACACTCCAAGCCTTACTATACCATTCCACTGGCTGAGGCAACCTGTGGAACTGCAGGCCGTTGTTGCTGCAATAATATTTCCCAAAACAGCAAGGAAGTTGTTTTTTTGCTGCAAAGAATGCTTCCACTGTTAGTTAAGGCACAAATTTTCATGTATCAATTGGAAAGCAGCTGATCTTGTCTTGGAGTTTAAGGGCTGCATTTTACAGACCCTGCCCCACGCACCCCCCCCCCCCCCAATGTTGGGGGTCGTGACAGGGAGGGCGCTGAAAAATGCCTCCGGCAGAGACCCACCATGGGCCTCGACGCCGGGAAGGCCTGGCCCGATATTGCTGGTGGCAGCGTGGCCTTGTGGTGGCTCCACGATGTGCAGCCCACATGGGCGGATTTCAGCCCTAAGTTGGTCAAACAGCGAGTCGAGTTGTACTTCATCACCTTGGCGGTCTCTGTGCCTGAAAATCAAGCTGTGAAAATTTGTATCGCTATGGGCAACAATGGGTTTCACCAGTTGAATACATTGGGGCTTACAGAGGAGGATCAGAGAGATCCCGCTAAGATTTGGTCTATGCTTGAAGATCAACTGTGGATCACGATCAATTTCCGTGTTCACCGCCTTGAGTTCATGTCATTCTGTCAGCAGCCGCACAAATCTGTTGATCATTGTGTTAATGGGTGTCATGACAAGGGACGTGACTGCGACTTCACAGAAGCTGAACTCGCAGGGTGAATTACTGAATTAGTCATTGCGTGAATGTTAGTTGAACCATACCAGAAGGATCTCTTGGAGAAACCTAAAGGTTACATCATTGATTCACTGGTCAATGATGGACTCAAATACAAAGCCATAATAGCAGGACAACAAAGTTTGCAATCTTTGTGTTCTCCCCATTAATTAGTACATTAGCGAATGGTTCCAAATTTGGAAGACCATGTCAGAGATGTGGACCCCTGCATGTGCCAATGAGCTGTCCGGCATTCTACTGTAGTGAACTGTATTGAACTGGCTAATTGTATTGTGATAGCTAAGCATTTGTATACTGCTATACTGCCTCTCTGCTGCCCTGTCTATTGGGGTGGTGTAAATAAATGTTTTCAATATGGCTGCTACCAGTAAAGACCACATGTAGATTTATTCTGTGAATACACATGGCGATGAGGTAGAATTGAATATTTTTTAAAATTTAATTTGAGAGCATAAAGTCTGAAGAACATTGTGACATATGTTTTGGAACGCCCAAGTTGATTCTGAGGAAATTTGGGTGATTTGAACAATGGCCCCGGCTGAGTCTTTTTTTTTATTCGATCGGGCGATGTGGGCATTGCTGGCCAGGCCAGCTTTTATTGCCCATCCCTAATTGCCCTTGAGAAGTTGGTGGTGAGCTTCCTTCTTGAACCGCTGCAGTCCTTGGGGTGTAGGTACACCAACAATGCTGTTAAGGAAGGGAGTTCTGCACTTGGTGTTCAGTTCAACTTCGTGAGCACTTAGTTTAAAAATATGGCACTGAGGCATTATTTTGGGACAATGGGGGAATTCAACCCTAACAAAAAAGACTGGTGTAATAATGAATGAAGGTTACACATTTGGCTGAAAGCTAATAAAATAAGGGATGAGGATAAAGTGAATGTTTGCCTCACCATGATGGGGCCAGATGTTTTTGAGGTGGTGTTTAACCAATGTTGCCCATGAGACCTCAGTACTTTGGACTATTCTGAAATTAATGAAATTCTGGACTCATATTATGGCACAACTAAGAATGAAATTACACTCTGAGTTGCATTGTGTGGAAGGAAACAATTGCAGAGTGAGTTCATTGCTGATTATATTCTTGAATTAAAGAAACTCTCTCATTACTGTGGGTATGGCATGAGCTTAGAAGTCAATCTTAGAAGTCAACCTTAGAGACACCTTCGTTCGAGGTCGAAAGTACAGCAAAATCCTGGCCAAGCCTTTGAGTAAAGGTAATAAGCTGATGTAGAAGGAGGCCTGCTATGAGGCCCCAGTCATGTAAATGACAGGACGAGGTAGTTGAAGATTGCAAGGATGTTCTTTTCCTGAGCCAGCAGGGGAGATCCACCGAATTTCAGCAGGAACCAGGCCACAGCAGCCAAATTCACAGACTCAGAGTCAGAAATTTAGATGCTACCATTCCCATGGTAGCTACCAACCATTTAAATGCTGCTATTTCAAATCAAAGTGGTATGGCTGTGGGAAGATCAGTCATTTGCAGACAGCATGCAGGAGTAGAAGAAATAGTAATGCACCAGGTTGTGGGAAAGCTTCAGGTCGCAGCAATGCACCAGGTCAAGGTCATAGTAGACCTAAAGCTTCTACAAGCTCTTGGAAGTCCTCCAATGTGCACATGATAGATATGGAAACAGAAGTTGATGTTATTGAGGAGGAAGATCAAGAGTTGTACTCATTCAGAGAGTAAGAAAAGCAGCACATGGAAGTTAAGAGAAAAATGAAGAAGATATAATTCCAGCACCCACAGTAAAAAAATGAAAGTTGGAGATTCACAACTTACTTTCATCATTGATACAGCTGCAGCAGTGCTTGTTATTTCAGGAGAGTACAAGAAGTCCCTAAGTTGCATTCCCTTACGAAAAACTGGTGTGAAACTGATTAGTTATTCCAATAACAATATTTTAGTATTAGGTGAAGTGAATGTTAGGGTGGAATACAATGATACATCCTATTACTTGCTATTGGTAGTAGTAGGAGGGAACAAAGTATCCCTGATGGTGAGACATTGGCTTAAGAAAATCCAGTTAAACTGGGATGAGTTATTTATAGTAGGATCAGTAAGAGTAAGTCTGGCACTAAGGAACTGAAGACTGATTCAATTTTAGCCAATGAGTTACCCATGAATTACTTTACATACACAAATGTCATGCCAGAGACATTTCTGAAGAAACCCACAAGGTTGTGGCGCTTAGTAAAGTACTCAACTATGTTATGAATGGCTGGTCTAAAGAGTGTGATGATAGGAAATTTCAGGAGTATTTCACATGGAGAAATGAACTGAGTGTAGTTCAAGGTTGCTTCCTATGGATTTTAAGAGTCGTTATTCCGCCAAGGTTTAAAAAGAAATTTTAGAGAACTTCATCAAAAGCACGCAGAGATCATCTGTATGAAAGCAGTAGCAAGAAGCTATTTTTGCTATACAAAGGTACATAAAGATGTTGAAGAGTTGGTGAAAAGTTGTGAAGTGCGTTTCAGAATGAGAAATGATCCAACCAAGTTTCCTTTCATTCCATGTCAATTTCTTTGAAGTGGAAGGTAAAAGAGTATTTTGTTTTGGTTGATAGCTACAGCAAGTGGATAAATTTTGGGTCTATGCCCAATACCACAAATGCCAAAACTACTGAAGTTTTGAGAAGTTGATTTGCAATTAATGGGTCACCAGAGGTGTTGGTGTCAGATAATGGTCCACAATTTACATCAGAAGAGTTTGTAATAGTTCTGAGTAAGAATGGCATCAAACACACTCCAAAACCATCATATTACCCAGCACCAAATGGTACTGCAGAAAAAAAGTGTACAAATTATGAAGAGGTCTTTGCAGAAGCATTTGCTAGGTGATAAGCTCGGCAGTACTTTCCATGTTTCTCTTTGACACAGGCTAGACAATTTTCTGTTCTCTTACAGAATAATCCTACAGTCTACAACAGATTGCTCACCTTACAAGTTAGTGTTTAAACATGCTCCTAGGACAAGGCTTAGTTTGCTTATGCCTGAGTTCAATAGCAGAGTAAGAGAAAAGCAAGACAGGGTGAAGATGAGTCATACTACTCGAGGCATGAAACTTAAAGAGTTCAGTACAGGTCAAACAGTCATGGTGAAAAACCACCAAGATGATAAGGAGAAATATGTGTTTGGAGTTGTTGTAAAAAGACTAGGTACATTCACATATCTAGTGAGGATTGGAGAGAGAGTCTGTCAGTGCCAAGTAGATCATTTGCTTGACAGAGGAAATCTGAAAAAGGGAGGGCATGAGAAACCTCCTATAGTCCAAGTTCCTACAGTTCCAAGTGTAAGTCAGAAAGAAACTGCAAGTCATGAAGAAACTGAAAGTTTGTGGGTATCACAGAATTGACCAGTAGAGCAAAATGAGTCTTTGGTTGAGACTAATCATTCAATTTCACACTCCCAACCGTAAAGTGGAGTTGGTAGCCAAAGTCAAAGTTCAGGGGCGAGACAGTCTGAAATTCTGGGAGAGTAGTGTCAACCTGATGGAAATGGAAGAAGATACCCAGACAGAAAGAGAAAGAAGCCAGATAGGGTAATTGAAAGTATGTAGGAAGGAAGAAGAAATAAGGTGTTCTTTTCATTACTTTTTGTCAGGTGATGATATTTTTGGCTAAAGACATACTGGTGTTAAGGAAAAGCTCTTCTTACATGTAAATTACTCTGGAAGTATTGATTATATATATTTTTGTTGTGATTACAGTAACAACAAGCATGCAACCCAACCTGTTAAATTTCAGAACATTGTTATTGTATTTTGGGAAATTATGTGCAAATACCATTTTACATTTAATGTAAAAAAAAGTTAAGTGGGGAGGGAGTATCGTGTACTGTACTGGCTGATTATAGTATGATAGCTAAGCATTTGTATGCCGCTATACTGCCTCTCTGCTGCCCTCTCTGTTGGGGTTGTGTAAACAAAAGTTTTCAACATGGCTGCTCCCAGTCAAGACCTCATATAGCAGTGCAAAAGGACACTGGAAGTGTCAGTGCAAGAGAGCCAAACCTGATGGAAGGAGTAAGGCTTGTGACAAGAGTCGAATGATCAACAAAAAGGTACAACACCCTTCTAAGCAGAGGGACCATTTTAGATACAGCAAAAAGCAGATACATGAGGCATCCAATGGAAGTGACCAGAGTGATGATGATAACAGTGATTCAGGTTCCACAGGACATGAGGAACAAGCTTTTCATACAGTGAATGTGATTGCATGCATTGATCCATCACACCATTGGAAACTTTTGGATCCATACAGACCAAATGTCCTAAGAAGCAAGTTTCATGCAGGTGGTAAGGAGAGAAGGCCTTGTAGTTAACAGCCAAAAGTGTGAGACTAATGCACACAAGATTTTTTTTTTTGGATTGACAATAGGCCTCAATACACCAGAAAGCCATTCCGTGAGATGTGTCAAAAATGGGGCATAGACCACACTACATCCTCACTCACTACCCAAGATCTAACAGCTTACTAGAAAGCAGGATCAGCAGAGTAAAGTCTCTCATTCTCAAGTGCAGGCAGACCAATCAAGATCTACATATCGCGATGCTCCATCTCAGAGCAACTCCTCTAAGTTCTACCATTCCATCTCCAACAGAATTGATGTTCAGAAGTCAGGTATGCATAGATCTACCTAGCAACCATTCTATCCATCTGAATGTATGAGACGAGCTTTTGGACAAACAGGAGAGGATGAAAGGTGAACATGACAGCCATGTAGGTGGAGAATTATCCAGTCTGTCAGTAAGACAGCAAGTCAGAATACAAAATCCTACAAATGACACGTGGAGTCCAGCAGAAGTTTCTAAAATATGTTCTGAACCACGTTCATATGAAGTCATCAAAACTAATGGTATAACAATGAGATGAAACAGAGGTCGGATCAGAGAGGTCCCTGACCATGTATCACTTCATGATTCCATCGTGAACAGGACGAGATCCAAAACCGAGTCTCAAGCAAGTCTAAGCACACTATTTCCAAGGAGAAGAGTCCGCGTGGAACTGTTCAACAATCCAAGAGCAGATATACAGTTACCAAGGCAGGGCGTATAGTTAGACCATCACTGCGTTATCGAGACTTATGAATCTATGAGGCATATGTCATAATCTTGTATGATGTATATTTGTAATTTACCACTGTTTGCTGATTTGTATATAGTTCTGGTTTATTTGTTTAAGGGAGATTGTTTTAGAAAAAGTGGGATGGTGTGGTACACCTTTAAGAAGGTGTGTTTATGTTTTTAATAACCATGTGACTTCTACTTGGTGGGAGTTTGTCAAGAGTAGGCATTCAGGCTAGACCTGTGTAAGATAGCTCCTGCAGTAAATAAAGAACCTACATTACATGTTAACCAATCGCTTCTGCTTGGTTGCTTTTTGTGTATAGTCAATACTAACACAAAGAGAAGCAAACACAACAGAGGGAAGATTTGATTGAAGCACATAAAATTATGAGGGACCTAGATTGAGTGGAAAGGACCTATTTCCCTTAGCAGAGAGGCCAATAATCAGGAGGCATAAATTTCATGAAAGGATTGGAAGGGAGTTTAAGGAGTAATTTTTTCACCAAGAGGGTGGTGGTGGTCTGGAACTCAAAGGGCTGGATTTTACCGGGCCCCCGAGGTCGGACTCCATGGTGGGGGGGAGGGTGGGGGGTGGGGTTCGGAAGGTTGGTCTGGGACAGTCCCCCCCACTGCTGGGTGACCAGACCTAAATTTCAATATTTAAATCAGTAAATTTAATGCATTTAAAGATACTTACCCTCACTCTTCTGGGCTCTCCACATTCTTCAGTGCGGCAGCAAGCACTCCCGTGTCTTTAATTCCCCATCTGGGGAAAGCAGGTGTGACACTGGTGGGGAGGGGGGAGGTAAGGTTTTCAGTGTGGGGGGGGGGGGTGGTGGGGAATGGGGTCAAATAAACGCAATGAGTGTAGGGGGTGGTGGGGAGGGGTGAACTTTAAACTTTGTGCAGTCTGGGGGGGCGGGGCCAGGTCAGATTTAAAAGGTAAGTTCTGAAGAAAGGTCACTGACCTGAAACGTTAACTCTGCTTCTCTCTCCACAGATGCTGCTGGACCTGTTGAGTATTTCCAACGTGTCTTGTTTTTATTTCAGATTTCCAGCATCTGCAGAATTTTGCTTTTATTTAAAAGGTAAGTGTTTTGGGGGGGTGGGGGTGGTGGTGGAAGGGCAAATAGTTAATTTAGTTGTTATTGGGGGGTGGGAAAGGGGTGTTAGAATTTTATTTGGTAAATTTTGGCCAGGGTGTATCTTTAAAAATTTAAATATGCCGGCAGCGCTAGCTGCAATTTAAAAATGGCACCAGTGCCTGTGCACAGGCAGCTGACGTCATTGCTGGCACTGGTCAGCCCACCTCCTCCACGTGTTTGGGCGGGGGGGGGTGGCGGGCGGACCGACCCAACTATTTAAATGAGCCACTGCGCAGGAGATCGCGGTGGCTCTGCAGTGTGAAGCCCGTGCGTGCCGCCCATCATTTATTTCCCCCACCGCCGAGAACGGGAGCGGGCACTTAAAATTCATCCCAAAGAGAGGTGCAAGCAGAAACCCTCATCACATTTAAAGGGTACTTGGATATCCACTTGAAGTGCTGTAACCTTCCTATGAGGCTAATGACCAAGAGCTGGAAAGTGAGATTAGGCTAGATAACTCTTTTTCAGTTGCCATGGACATGAAGGGACAAATGGCCTCCATTTCGGTGATTCTATAATTCAATATACAGTCTACTAAGCAGTTTTCCCAGATGTTTCCCCAAGAAGGATGGAGTCATCCAACATGGTAACCATAAATTTTTTTTTTATTTGTTCGTGGGATGTGGGCGTCGCTAATACTGGGATTTCTACAAGAGACCTCCCTTAAGTGAGACTGCTTCAAGAGAGTTTTGAAGTAACTACACAAGAGGAGTTCTAGTTGTGTAGATATGGGGGTTTCATTGAAACGGAGAGACTAACTTTTATAGTACAGGACACAACAATTAGGATTTTGTAATGTACAATTTATCAGACAAAGACTGGAAGGATGTAACCCATTTTTGTGGAAGATGTCTTTTAGACTATTCATATTTAATGCCTGACATTCACTAAAGAGGAAGAAATTGCCATCAGCATATCTGCAGGTTGAGCCACAGGCAGAAGCTTTTGGAAATGTATTGAGAGTTTAATAGTTTCTGTAGATTCCACCAAATCTGAAGAGTGGAAACATTTTTGCATTTTCTATCCATGTCAGTATTCTTGCATATTTTGGAGGGGAGGAGGAGAAGTGGGTCAGTATATGTTAAAACTGTTTACAATGGTTTGCCTAGCCCTTACCTGGTAGTTGTGTTTTCCACTTCCACATATTAAAGTCAAACATAACATTTTTAATTAAACCAATTTAATACATCAATGTTTTCAGAATTTTGTGCAACTGACAAAATTCTTAAGATGTTATTTCATAGGCATTTTTGCTCTTGATCTTAGCAGACTTGATACAAATTATGATCTCCCTGAATGGAAATCAGTGCAAAGATGGTAAAATCTGCCGACGGTTCAAAATAATATTAAATTATTGAGGTCAATCCGTAATGGTTTTGTGATGTGCAACTATGCATAATGTCCAGACACAGGAACACCACTCTTCCCATTCAAAACAGTTAGGACAAGGGCAGAGCCTCCAGATTAAACATGCAGAAACTGAATATTGAGCTGCTGTTGTACATCGATTATGTTATCAGCACCGTCTCACTCGGCTGCAAGACACAAGACTGAATCTTTATAGTTTTAAATATCAAATGACATCCATTCTCCTTGGGGGAACATGACTGTCATGATGCTTGTATGTGGACAGCTGTAATTTATATAACAACAACAAAAAAAATTCTAACATTTTTAACACGTTCTAATCCCACTATACTCTGTCCCTCCGCCTCTGGAGTGCCATTACATTTAACCCTTATGGAACCCAAGTCAGTATTAAAAGAAAGTGCATGATGAACAGCGTTTAATGAGGAATCATCTTTTATTATTGTTACATATTATTTGCAATTATTTACTGAAAGATTCACAAAAAGATTCTAGTTAAACTCTTGTAACCAATTCCTTTACGTCTTTGGAACCTGTAGTTTGAGTGGAAACAACCATTAAAAAGAAGAACGTGTCTCATCAGTGACCTGCAGTCTGATTGGTCCTGCCAGGCAATTGACAGAATCAGTGATCTTTAAACCAGCTCTACAGCAAAGACTTAATCAACTAACTGTAGTGACAGTCTGATGGTGATGTGAGCTGACTGCTTAACTACGCTGCAGGCTATGACCGGCTCTGCTGTCGAGATCCGAGGAACTCTGTGAGCTGATCATTCAGGCGAACTGCACTGCCGAGTTCAAGTTTGTTATCTGCGTGATAGTGAAATGTCCTGTGGGCTCTTGGTAAGTGGTGATGTGACCTATGACATTGATGGAGCACAGTTTAACTTCTGTCATATGAATCAAAATTGTGACTCACTTTTTCAAAATGTAACTGACAGGCTTATGTTATAAATGAAAAATATTATGGTGTTTAAATTAAAAATTAATCACTTGTATGTTTTGAATATTATATTAATTTATATGAAATACAGATAGCTAATAAATAGTGATATTTTTAGGTTTGATAGGCTTGATGCTGTGCATTATGGGGGACTTAACTTCCAGATCCCAGGAGCAATGGACTTTATGAGACTTTTAAGTTTGAAGTTATTCCTCTTTTAATTAATAGGATAACAATATTTGATCGCTCAAAGTTTTACTTTGCCTAAATTACATATTGATAACACCAGGTGGACTCAATAAATAGATTTTAGGTGGAGCTAAGTTGTTTCAGTGCCGAGTAGTTAGCACAACCCAGTATTAAACTGATCAATATATTAAAGCTAGTTCAAACAGTCAGCTTGTGCAGTAAGAAAATCAAAACAATTGAGAGTAACTATATATACATAAAAGACATAAAGCCAGGATTTTACCGCCCCCTCCCCCACCCCATCCCAACAGGAGGCAAGCTGAGAGGCGGGAGTCTAGTAAAAAAGGGGGGGAACCACGTCAGGTCAGTCCTCAATGCAACCCTGCCATCAGGGCACTTCCCAGCTGTGGGATAGGATGCGGAGAGACTGCGTGCTTCAAAGAGGTGGGCATATATTACCACAATTAAAGGCCCAATCTGGTGCCATTTTACAGTGTTTTTGGCATTTTGCCAATGGCATGGGGAGGTCGCCAACTAAATGGAGGCGGCCTCCCAACAGCAGCCAGGGACACCAGGCTCAATGAAACAAAGATAGGGCCTGGGCAGGGAAGGCAGCCCCCGTGGCTCCAACAATCTCTCTGGAGGGGTTTCCCCACCGACACCTGGCCCCATGATTTTTTAAAAATATTTTTAAAAACTTACTTGACCCAGCTCCCGAGGTCTCCTGTAGATCTCAGCTGTGACAGCCACTCCTGGTGACGCTGCTGAGGTTTCAGAGCTGCCAGTCCTCTGATTGAAAATATGTGTCTCGAGGAAGATCATAGCTGATGACATTGTAATGTATGCAGAGAGGTATTTTAAATATTTAAACTAGGGTCCCATCACAGAGTGGCAGAGGTGCTGCCACCGACCTTCCCCGCCTCCAGGAAGATGAGGACAGGCAATCCCGGTGCCGGGTTCCGTGGTGGCTGCTGCCGCTCCAATTCTCTGGCACCGCCCCTTCATCCCCCCCCCCCACCACGGAACCTGACATCGGGCCGAGCACAAGATCCAGCCCGTTGAGTCAGTTGGAAGACATGTCTGAAATGAAGTGTCTTGTGAACAAAGACACATAGTTTTGAATCTCAGGCTGATCATCTTTTCTTCAAGCTTTAAGCTATGGCCCTGATTAAGCAATCCATGGGCTGTCTTGGCTGGTGCCCTTGCTCTATTTGTTAATGAACCAATTATTCCTTCTGCACCTCCTCTTGAGTACACTGACAGTGCTTACATTACCTTATCCAGTAAGTGTCTCCATATGATCCTTAGATCTTTCCAACAACAAAAACTTGCATCTATATAATTCCTTTAACTTATAAATATCTCTCAAGGTGATTCATAGAGGCACAATCAGACAAAACGGATGCCAAAGCAAAGTTAAGATATTGGATGGGGTGACAAAAGCTTGATTAGAGAAGTGGATTTTAAGGAGGAGAAGACGTGAAGAGGTGGAGGGGAAGGAATTGCAGACCATGTAGTCTAAATGGCTGAAAGCATAGTCATCAACAGTGGAGCAAAGGAAGGAGGCATACACAAGGCCAGAATTGGAGGAACAGGGAGTTATGGGATGCTTGTAGGGAGGAGGTTACAGAAATTGGAAGGGACACGGCCATGAATGGATTTAAACAGGATGTGGTAAGGGTAGGCAAGTAGTGGTGGGGGCTGAAGACAATGGCTTTGGTCTTCCCAATGTATAACTGGAAGAAATTACAGCTCATCCAAGACTGGATGCTGGACAAGAAGACTGAAAGGACAGGGGCAGTGGGGCGGTTCAGAAAGGTAGCGGAGAGGTAGGGCTGACTGTCATCAGTGTACATGGGGATGCTGATCCTATGACTTTGAAGAATGTTGCCAAGGGGCATGATATTGATGAGGAAGAGGAACTGACAAAGGAAAGATCTTTAGAGGACTCCAGAGGGAGGCAAAGCCATTAGTGGAGTTGCTCTGGCTACCCAACATCTTCAAAGACTTTGAAAAGGAAAGGAAGGGTGGAGATGAGATGGTAGTTTACAAGAACAGAAGAATCATGGGAGGTTTTCCTTTGAGGAGAGATTCATTATTAGTTTTGAAAGGGTGGGGTTTCTGCCTGAGGAGAGGGAACCATTCACAATGTCAACTTAAATGGCAGCCATTCATGGTTGAAGCCTTTTGGAGGCATTCCTTAAATCAAGCCATTAACTCAATTTTTGGCAAGTTCTTTGTTGTTGTCTTTCATATTGGCAAATTTAGTAATTAGGCAAAGTGCCTTCATTCATTATCCAGATAAATTGTAAAGTGCTGCCAACCAACAGATGTTTTGTTGATTTTTGATCCTTCTGGTTGAGGAAACAGAGATTCTAGTTGGAAATGCTTTTAGCATTTTTTAGATCGCAATTTGGTTTTATTTTTGGGAAAGGAAAAGGGAAGGGCAGGTTATAAATGAACAAAGAACACATAGATACAAAAAAAAAGACATGATGAATTATATTGTTATTGCTGAAGGTGAGAAAACCATTTTGTAACCATACCAAGATTCCTTAGTGATTCTGAACTTGTTCCAAAACTACTCCTCAGCCATGCTCACATATCTGATTCAACTGCAATAAGCTTGCGATCTGGGTTATAATCTACTGTGACTTGAGAGTCTCCCAAGCCTTCTACGCTTTTGGACTTCATTCCATCCTGTTCTCCATTCCCATAATATACCTGGCAATGTCCACTGCACCCATGAAAATGTCTGTCCCACTACTCTTCTAGGTAGTCATTCTCATTTCTGGACATTTGTAGATTGTTGCTATGTCGCAATAGCTGCAGAATCCTGCACTAGCTATTCATTCATAACATTTAATTAGGCCTTAAATTATTGGTCTCTTTTTTTCAACTTTTTTCAAGCATTTTTAAAACCCATCTTTAAGAATGAGTAACGTTCGGAGTTATCTTTTGTCACTTTCTCCTATCATTTCACCCACTTTTTAACCACGTCTGCTTTTCATACAGCCTTAAAGGAGTGTTGGTCCCAAAAATGAGAACCAGAACAAAGATCTTTGGGGTAATTTTCCCCAGATACTTTAGGCGCTGAAGAGTCCTTGACATTGCTAAGATGGCATCATGAGCTGCTGTTCCTGTTTAGCAAGCGTTTAACGCGAGACAGCATCTTGGTAACGGAGTTGAAACATAAGCAAGGAGCTGCTGCCCTGAGGATCATTAAGGCTCTGACAATTAAGTTTGCTCCTAGTATTCATTAAAGAGGCTGCATGCCATTTTGCTGGCCAGCGCTGCAATTAATGGCCTTTCCTAACAGCAGTAAAGAAGTCGTTGCTGAGGATTGGGAACTCTACTTGAAGTTATGCTCAGCATTCATTGTTCACTTGATGCTGGAGATAAACTGATGACACTGCATTTGAAGAGGACTTTTGAGACCTATCATGAGACTTCCTAGGACACTTTGTCAAGACTTCACTATCAAAACTTTTTCTGGAAATTCTCTGAATTAAAGAGTGAGCACTCTGCTACTGTACCTTTATTGGAGACCTTACAGGAGTCACCATGAGAAAGGGCCATGGGGACCTTGCTAGGGTTCCCCTCTTGGTCAGGAGGAAGAATGGGAGGAGATGAGGCCAGGCAGTGCAGCACCAGTTGCTACAGTAGAGAGGGACAGGAGCGCGAGGTGGGCTCCACACTCATTCTGATTTGCTGCATGCTCCACAGTCTGCTGATCATGAGAGATCAGCCTTTACCACCTGTAACTGTGTCAGACAGTCAAGGTCAGGAGTCACAAGAGGAGGAGGAGGTTGAGGAGGAGGACTGAGGGAGGACCAGAGGGTTCCAGTTAGATGGTCTGCACATGAGAAGAATGCTTGCTGCCATCTAATTGAAGACCACTTTTCATACAAGTCCTCCACTGATTCCACATGCCTTTCCTTCCACAATTGTGCATCATCCAGGAAGTCCAACATGTACACTCAATCCTTTCAATAACTTTCCCATGAACAACACAATAAAATATACCACTAATTTCATCACTATTCAATTACCTTAATCACTCTTTATCTAGAGCAAAAAACAACAATGAAAACATTACAGCAACCAACAGCACCAACAGACTTAAAACTATTTACCCTGGTGCTTACTCTTACTGATTATCCTATAAGTGCTTTTGCCTATTCTGGTGCTTCTATGAAGAACAACCCAACTGACAGCAGCAGGTGAGGTGGATGGCTGTTGGAATCTGAAGAGGGCAGTTTAGATGTCTTCTTGGGATGTCCTTTAAAGGCTGTGGGCCATGATGGTCATACAAACATACGAATTAGGAGCAGGAATAGGCCACTCGGCCCTTCAAGCATGCACCACCATTCAATAGGTTCATGGCTGAACTGATTACTCCACATTTCCACCTACCCCGGATAATCATCCACCCCCTTGCTTATCAAGAATCTATCTACCTCTGCCCTAAAAATATTCAAAGACTCTGCTTCCACTGCCTTTTGAGGATGGGAATTCCAAAGACTCACAACCCTCTGAGAGAAAACATTTCTCCTCATCTCTGTCTTAAATGGGTGACCCCTTATTTTTAAACAGTGACCCCTAGTTCTAGATTCTCCCACAGGGGGAAACATCCTTTCCACATCCACCCTGTCAAGACCCCTCAGGATCTTATATGTTTCAATCAAGTCGCCTCTTACTCTTCTAAATTCCAGTGGATACAAGCCTAGCCTGTTCAATCTTTCTTTGTAAGACTGCCCGCCTATTTCAGGTATTAGTCTAATAAACCTTCTCTGTACTGCCTCCAACGCATTTACATCCTTCCTTAAATAAGGAGACCTGTACTGTACACAGTACTCCAGATGTGGTCTCACTAATGCCCTGTATAGCTGAAACTGTATTCAATTCCCCTCATGATAAACGATAACATTCTATTAGCTTTCCTAATTACGTGCTGTACCTGCATACTAACCTTTTGCGATTCATGCACTAGGACACCAGACCCCTCTGCATCTCAGAGCTCTGAAATCTTTCACAATTTAGATAATATGCTTCTTTTTTATTCTTCCTGCCAAAGTGGACAATTTCACACTTTCCCACATTATATTCCATTTGCCAGGTCTTTGCCCACTCACTTAACCTATCAACATCCCTTTATAGCCCTCTTATGTCCTATTCACAAGTTACTTTCCTATCTATCTTTGTGTCATGAGCAAACTTAGCAACCATACCTTTGGTCCCTTCATCTAAGTCATTTATATAAATTGTAAAAAGTTGAGGCCCCAGCATAGATCCCTGTGGTACACACTTGTTACATCTTGCCAATCAGAAATTGACCCATTTATGCCTACTGTCTGTTTCCTGTTAGCTAGCCAATCTTCTATCCATGCCAATATGTTACCCCTTACACCATGAGATTTTATTTTCTGCAATAACCTTTGATGTGGCACCTTATCAAATGCCTTCTGGACATCTAAGTACAATACATCCACCGGTTCCCCTTTATCCACAGCATATGTAACTCCTTCAAAGAACTCCAATAAATTGGTTAAAAATGATTTCCCTTTCACAACCATGTTGATTCTGCCTGATTACCTTGAATTTTTCTAAATGCCCTGCTATAACATCTTAAATAATAGCTTCTAACATTTTCCCTAAGACAGATGTTAAGCTAACTGGCCTGTAGTTTCCTACTTTCTGTCTCCCTCACTTTTTGAATAAAGGAGTTACCTTCACTATTTTCCAATCTAATGGAACCTTCCCCAAATGTAAGGACATTTAGAAATTAAAACTAATGCATCAACTATCTCACTAGTCACTTCTTTTAAAATCCTAGGATGAAGTCTATCAGGACTCGGGGACTTGTCAGCCTGCAGCTCCAACAATTTGTTCAGTACCACTTCCCTGGTGATTGTAATTTTCTTGAGTTCCTCCCTCCTTTCCATTTCCTGACTTTAGCTAATACTGGGATGTTACTTGTATCCTCAATAGTGAAGACTGTGCAAAATATCTGTTCAATTCATCCTCCATCTGCTCATTATCCATTATTAATTCCCCAGTCTCACTTTCCAAAGGACCAATGCTCACTATGCTAACTCTCTTCTTTTTTAAATATCCATAGAAACTCTTACTATCTGTTTTTATATTTCTAGCTAGCTTTCTTTCTTACTCTATTTTTGCCCTCCTTATCAATCTTTTAGTCATTCTTTGCAGTTTTTTTATCTTCTGCCTCCCATCTTTGCACAATTATAGGTTTTTTCTTTAAGTTTGACACTATCTTTAACTGTTTTAGTTAACCACGGATGGCGGGTTCCATGCTTGGAGTTTTCCTTCCTCGTTGGAATGTATCTATTCTGTGTGTTCTGAAATATCCCCTTAAATGTCTGCCACTGCATCTCTATTGACCTATCCCTTAACCTAATTTGTTAGTTCACTTTAGCTAGCTCTGCTTTCATGCCCTCATAATTGCCCTTATTTAAGTCGAAAATACTAGGCTTGGACCCACTCTTCTCTCCCGCAAACTGAATGTAAAATTCAATTATATTATGATCGCTGTTACCTAGGGTCGCATTAACAATGAGGTCATTAGTTAATCCTATCTCGTTGCACAATACCAGGTCTAGTATAGCCTGCTCTCGGGTTGACTCCAGAACGTATTGTTCCAAAAAATTATCCCGAAAACATTCTATGTACTCCTCATCGAGGCTACCTCCGCCCATCTGATTTTTCTAGTCTATACATCGGTTAAAATCCCCCATAATTATCGCTGTACCTTTCTGACAAGCTGACATTATTTATTCCTTTATACCCTGTCCTACAGTGTGGTGTGAGGGGGAGGGTTTTAGATTCCTGGGACATTGGGACCGGTTCTGGGGGAGGTGGGACCAGTACAAACTGAACGGGTTACACCTGGGCAGGACTGGGACTGATGTCCTAGGGGGTGTATTTGCTAGAGTGGTTGGGGAGGGTTTAAACTAAAATGGCTGGATGGGAACCTTTGGAAGGAGTCAGAGGAGGGGGGATCAAAGACAAGAACAAAAGACAGGAAGGGGAATAGAAAAGTGCTAGGCAGAGAAATGAAGGGCCAGAATCAAACAGGGCCACAGTTTAAAAATAGTGGGAAGGGGACAAGTAATGTTAAAAAGACTTAATAAGGCTTTGTGCCTTAATGCGCGGAGCATTCGCAATAAAGTGGATGAATTAATCGCACAAATAGATGTAAACGGGTATGACATAGTCGGGATTATGGAGACATGTACGCAAGGTGACCAAGCATGGGAAATGAACATCCAGGGGTATTCAGTATTTAGGAAGGACAGAAAAAAAGCAAAAGGCGGTGGAGTTGCAATGCTGGTTAAAGAGGAAATTAATGCAATAGTGAGGAAAGATATTAGCTCTGATGAATTGGAGTCTTTATGGGTAGAGCTGAGAAATACTAAGGGGCAAAAAATGTTAGTGGGGGTTGTATATAGACCCCCAAACTGTAGTGGTGATGTTGGGAATGGCATTAAACAGGAAATTAGAGATGCATGCAATAAAGGAACATCTGTAATTATGGGTGACTTTAATCTACATATAGATTAGGCAAATCAAATTAGTCACAATTCCATAGAGGAGGAATTCATAGTGTGTATACGGGATGGTTTTCTGGACCAATACGTTGAGGAACCAACTAGAGAACAGGCCATCCTAGACTGGGTATTGTGTAATGAGAGAGGAATAATTGACAATCTAGTTGTGCGAGACGCCTTGGGGATGAGCAACCATAATATGATAGAATTCTTCATCAAATTGGAGAGTGACATAGTTGATTCTAAGACTAGGGTCCTGAATCTTAGTAAAGGAAACTACGAAGGTATGAGGCGCGAGTTGGCTATGACGGATTGTGAAACGTTACTTCAAGGGATGACGGTGGAAAGGCAATGGCAAACATTTAAGGAGCACATGGATGAACTGCAACAATTGTTTATTCCTGTCTGGCGCAAACGTAAAACAGGAAAGGTAGCCAAACCATGGCTTACAAGGGAAATTAGAGATAGCATTAGATCCTAGGAAGAGATATATAAATTCACCAGAAAAAATAACAGACCTGAGGATTGGGAGCAGTTTAGAATTCAGCAAAGGAGGACCAGGGATTGATTAAGAAGGGGAAAATAGAGTACGACAGCAAGCTTGCGGGGAACATAAAAACTGACTGTAAAAGTTTCTATAGGTATGTAAAGAGAAAAAGATTAGTGAAGACAAATGTAGGTCCCTTACAGTCAGAAACAGGGGAATTTATTATGGGGAACAAAGAAATGGCTGAACAGCTAAATGCATACTTTGATTCTGTCTTCACAAAGGAGGACACAAATATCATACCAGAAATGTTGGTGAACACAGGGTTTAGTGAGAGAGGAACTGAAGGAAATCAGTATGAGTAGAGAAACGGTTGTTGGGGAAATTGATGGGATTGAAGGCCGATAAATTCCCAGGGCCTGATGGTGTGCATCCCAGAGTACTTAAGGAAGTGGCCCTAGAAATAATGAATGCATTGGTGGTCATCTTCCAAGATGACTCTGGAACAGTTCTTACAGGTTGGAGGGTAGCTAATGTAACCCCACTATTTAAAAAGGGAGGTTGATAGAAAGCAGTAATTATGGACCAGTTAGCCTGATGTCGGTAGTGGGGAAAATTCTAGAGTCCATTATCAAAGATTTTATAGCAAAGCACTTGGAGAACAGTGGTAGAATCGTGCAGAGTCAGCATGGATTCACAAAAGGGAAATCATGCTTGACAAATCTACTAGAATTCTTTGAGGATGTAACTAGTAGAGTTGATGAGGGGGAGCCAGTGGATGTGGTTTATTTGGACTTTCAGAAGGCTTTCGACAAAGTCCCACATAAGAGATTAGCGAGTAAAATTAAAGCGCATGGATTGGGGGTAGTGTATTGCAATGGATAGAAAATTGGTTGGCAGACAGGAAACAAAGAGTAGGGATAAATGGATCTTTTTCCGAATGGCAGGCTGTGACTAGTGGGGTACTGCAGGGATCGGTGCTAGGACCCCAGCTATTCACAATATATATTAATGATTTAGATGAGGGAACTAAATGTAATATATCCAAATTTGCAGATGACACAAAACTGGGTGGGAGGGTAAGTTGTGAGGAGGATGCAGAGAGGCTTCAGGGTGATTTGGACAAGTTGAGTGAGTGGGCAAATGCATGGCAGATGCATTATAATGTGGATAAATGTGAGGGTATCCACTTTGGTAGCAAAAACAGGAAGGCAGATTATTATCTGAACGGCTATAAGCTGAGAGAGGGGAATATGCAACGAGACCTGGATGTTCTCGTACACCAGTCGCTGAAGGTAAGCATGCAGGCCCAACAGGCGGGAAAAAAGGCAAATGGTATGTTGGCCTTCATAGCGAGAGGATTCGAGTACAGGAGCAGGGATGTCTTACTGCAATAATACATGGCCTTGGTGAGGCCGCACCTGGAATATTGTACAGTTCTGGTCTCCTTATCTGAGGAAGGATGTTCTTGCTATAGAGTGAGTGCATCGAAGATTTACCAGACTGATTCCTGGGATGGCAGGACTGACGTATGAGGAGATATTGAGTCGGTTAGGATTATATTTACTGGAGTTCAGAAGAATGAGGGGGAATCTCATAGAATCCTATAAAATTCTAACAGGACTTGACAGGGTAGATGCAGGAAGGATGTTCCCGATGGTGAGGGACTCCAGAACCAGGGGTCATAGTCTAAGGATATGGGGTAAACCATTCAGGAATGAGATGAGGAAAAATTTCTTCTCCCAGAGTGTGGTGAACCTGTGGAATTTGCTACCACAGAAAGCAGTTTAGGCCAAAACATTGTATGTTTTCAAGAAGGAGTTAGATATAGCTCTTGGGTTTAAAGGGATCAAAGGATATGGGGCAAAAGTGGGAACAGGTTGCTGAGTTGGATGATCAGCCATGATCAAAATGAATGGCTCGAAGGGCCAAATGGCCTACTCCTGCTCCTATTTTCTATGTTTCTATGGTTAATGTTAGGTGGCCTGTACACCGCTCCCACAGGTGACTTCTTGCCTTTAATTTCTCATTGCTACCCAAACTGCTTCTATGTCCTGGTCTTCTGAACTTAGGTCATCCCTCTCTATTGAGCTAATACCATAATTAATTAACAAAGCTACCCTCCCCCTTTTCCTAGCTTCCTGTCCTTCCTAAATGCCATGTACCCTTCAATATTCAGGTCCCAATCTATGTCGTCCTGCAGACATGTCTGTGTAATGGCTATCAGATCGTACTTATTTATTTCTATTTGCGCTCTCAGTTCATCTGTTTTGTTTCAAATGCTATGTGCATTCAGATACAGAGCCTTTAGTTTTGTCCTTTTATTATTTTTGTAACTTCTAGCCTATCTTTTGATTTACTCTTAGATTTGTACCCTCTGTCCCTTCCTGTCACAGTCTGTTTATCGTTTCCCATATTAATACCTTTCTCTCTTGCTTTGTCTCTACTCCTTGATTTACCATATCTTCCCAAGTTTGATCCCATGCCCCCACTATTCAGTTTAAATCCCTCTCTAAGTCCCTAATTATGTGGCTCGCTAGAACATTGGCCCCAGCATGGTTCAGGTGTAGACTGTCCTAATGGTACTGCCACTACTTTCCCCAGTACTGGCACCAGTGCCCCACGAACTGGAACCCACTTCTACCACACCAGTCTTTGAGCCACGCATTAATTTCTGTAGTCTTATTTGCCCTATGCCAATTTGCATGTGGCTCAGGAAATAATCCAGAGATTATTACCTTTGAGGTTCTGCTTCTTAATTTGGTGCCTAGTTCCTCATACTGACTATGCAGAACCTCTTTCCTTGTCCTGCCTGTGTCATTGGTACCTACATGGACCACAACGACTGGATCCTCCCCCTCCCACTGTAAGATCCTCTCCATCCCTGAGCAGATGTCCTGAACCCTGGCACCGGGCAGGCAAAACAGCCGTCTGGACTCTCGCTCTTTGCTGCAGTGTCAATCCCCCTAACTATACTGTCCCCCACTACCATTACATTCCTTTTTTCTCCCTCCACTTGAATAGCTTCCTGTATCATGGTGTCATGGTCAGGTTGCTCATCCACCCTGCACCCCCAATCTCGTCCAAACAAGCTGAAAGAACCTCAAACCTGCTGGACAGTCACAAAAGCTGAGGCTCCTGCACTCCTGCCCTCTGGGTCACCTTAACTTCCTCCGCTGCAGCCGCACTCTCCTGTCCCTGACCACTGACCAAATCAGAAGACCCTATCCTAAGGGGTGTAACCACCTGCTGGTACAAAAAGTCTAGGTTACTTTCCCCCTCCTTGATGTGTCGCAGTGTCTGCAGCTCTGACACCAGTTTCATGACTCTGAGCCAAAGCTCTTCGAGCCGCAAACACTTACTACAGACGTGTTTGCCCTGGATCACACTGGCATCCAGGAGCTCCCACATGCTGCAGCTGTGACACATCACCTGTCCTGCCATCCTTAATGGGTTTTAATTAACTACTTAATTATTTTATTCAATTATTGATTTTATTTTCCTTTTATATATTTTATTAAGCTTACCACTAGCTCCTTTACTATTTTAAATGGATTGGACCTTAATCACTTACCAGATACTCACCAAACAGGTAGCTTCTTCCCAAATCAATCACCTACCTGAAAGCCTGTGATGTTCGATGCTATGTTTGATTTGAATTAATTTTTTTTAAATTTAAAATTAAAGTTAAAATTAATTAAAAATTAAATTAAATTCACCTCAGACTGCACCATCTCAGCATGGGCTTCAGCAATCTGGACTGCCTACTGAGGAGAGGGCAAGCTCTGAGCCATGCCCTTTACCAAGTTGGTGTCAGACTCTTCCACACTCATTAACAGTGACAGGAGGTTGCCTGGCAGGCCAGCCAATGCACTTGGTGTGCATGCCCATCAGCGCTGTCCCGTGTGCTGCCCCATCGATATTCTCCTCTGAGTCCTCTGCAGCAGCACTTGTCTTCCACCCAACCCTCTGGTGAACTGGCAAATGAACCATCCTTTAACCGTGGCCTGGTTGCAGCCCACTCGTGCCCAGTGACTCACCATGTGCTGATCCCAACTCTATACTAGCCTCCAAGGTAGGTCTTGTGGCTATGTCAGATCTAGTGATGAGGCCTTTTCATAAGTGCTGTGTTGTTGCTCTCTTTCCTGCGCCTGGGGCCCCCGTGTGGCTGTGCAGGTGGCAGTTTTTGGGGGTCTCAAAGCAGAAATCCAGAAGGGGATGGTTGGTGTGAGGGAAGGGGGTTGGGGTGGGAAGCAAGAAGTCCATGGTCACACCATCAGCAGCTTGCTCATCATTTCAGATAACAGGATGAGGCTGAGCTGGGAGTTGAGAAGAGGCATAGGACAGAGATATGCCTTCATTCATAATGCTCTCAGTGACTCCAGATGCTACTGGCCCCATCGCTGCCAGCACCATGATGCAGGGAGCCACTCCTCAGGAGGGCTCAGGAGATGCAGATGTCCTTTTCCTCTGCCAGCTCTGTCAGTGGTTGTCCTGCACTGTTTGGGTGATGTGCCTACCACAGCTGAATCGCTGGAGGTATGTGGAGGCAGTGAGAGTTAGGTGTGAGGCTGCCAGCATTGGTAGGTGTGTGAGGGTGCGATAGAGTATCTGGATGTTAGTCCTGAGTGTCAGGGAGTTCTGCTGGGTGAGTGACGGAAGTGTGGTGCATTGAGTCGTGTGAGAGGCTGCTGTAGTAGTGACTAGGAGATGTCATGTAAAGATACTTTCATTGACCTTGATCACCTGCGTGAAGTCATTAGACATCTTGTAGCACTGCTAACAGGTCCTTGGGTCCAGACGCCAGGAATTGACCTCCCTGGCCACTCCCTTCTGATGGTGGTTCCTGAGGGTCTCCTGCACCCCCTCCACCCTGTGGGACCATGGTATCTCGCCTCATTCTCACCTGCACCATTAATGTCTCCAGTGCTGCATCCATCACTATGGATCCCTTGGTCTGCACTAGTGTTCAGTTTGCAAGAATTTCCATTGCAGCAATCTTTTTGTCCAGCTTACCTTTAAGAGATAACCTGCTGTAAGAAAGAGCAGGCTGTTCCTGCCATGTGATTGGAAAACAACACTGCTGGGCCTCCTGCTGTGCGCAGAGCTTGTCAGCAACATTAAGAGACAGAGCTCAGCGTTGGAGGTACACCAGCTAGCACCACAATCAGTCAGATAAAAGCCCACCTTGATCTGAATGGGTATGGGCACATCACAAATTGTGACCTCCACACCCATCCTGCAAAATCTCAGCACTAGTAAATTTCTAGCCCTTCGACCCCTAAATCTTCAATCATGACCATCTTCCATATCCCACAGTCGCTCTTGTGACATCGTCACACAGTCTAATATTAAATTGACTCACCCTGTGCCCCCACCAGCAAGTCACAAGCAGAGAGCATGGTTTAAGAAAGGGTTAAAGAGAGCAGCAATGATTCTCCAACTCACACTCACCTCAAGCGTATGTTCCTGCTAGGAATCAAGTTACCCATTAGTCAGGCTTTTCCATTTTTGGATTCAGTACCAAGCTGGCATTGCAGTCAGAATTTATAGTGCGGAATGCTTCAGTCGGGCTTGATGGAAAAGTTTGAGAGCCTGTGCATCGAACCTGTGATACATGGACTATGAAACAAATGCCCTTATCAGGATGAGACTCGTCTTTTGTTTCGTTACTTCTATTTCTAGCTTTGCGGCTGCACCAAGGGTTACAATCGGGGATAACAACGGTTTCTTTGCTGCATGTGCTTTTTTGAAGTTTCAGTTTTATAAATAATTTATCATATTTTTCTGCTGAATTGCTCGGCTGAGTCTGTGCCTTCATGAATATTTCACAACACCCTACATTTTATGTGTTTAACTGTTCTGGAACTTTCCGTCTGCCCCACCTATTTTATACAGGAGCTAAGCGACTCTGATTGAATTGTGGACTATCCCCTGCAGCTTATCCGTGTTCCCTGTTTTTCTCCGTCTCGACTTCCATTGTTTATCCCCCACGTCATAAGACACAGTAGCCGATTGAAGTCTGTGGTGATAAAAATCAGCAGTAACGTAAATGAGTTAATGACCAGCTGGCACCTGTATTGCACTTTCACACAGTCAGGATCTGCCTCTTTGAGATGTCTTTCTGTATGTGAGGAATGCTGTGCAAATGTAAGTTGTCCTAAGCCTTATAGATATAATGTGGGATATGGCAACAAGACAAAAGTGAAACTATGTAGGGCAGAAACTAAAGAGAAAATGTCAGAAGATTAGATTCAATTGCTTTCTACAGAGGCTATCACCTGAGAGGTGGTGGAACAGTGGCGCAGTGGTTAGCGCTGCAGCTTCACAGCTCCAGGGACCTGGGTTCAATTCTGGGTACTGCCTGTGCAGAGTTTGCAAGTTCTCCCTGTAACCGTGTGGGTTTTCACCGGGTGTTCTAGTTTCCTTGCAGGTGATAGGTAAATTGGCCATTGTAAATTGCTCCTAGTACAGGTAGGTGGTAGGGAATATGGGATTACTGTAGGGTTAGTATAAATGGGTGGTTGTTGGTCGGCACAGACTCAGTGGGCCAAAGGGCCTGTTTCAGTGCTGTATCTCTAAAAAATAAAATATGGAAATTATTCTATGAATGGCTCAGACATCCCATGAGTGACAAAGTCACATGGAGACAATACAAATCAAGACAAGAGTGAAATCCCATTAGATGATGTATTTATACCGTGCATCTGCCATTTTTAAAAAAAAACTAGTCCTCCTACATCTATTTTTAGAGATGTTTTCAGAGCTATGCTTTGCAATAAACTTCAACAAATCACAAATGAACAGTCAGCATAAGAGAAAGAAACATATTTACTTTCTATTTTTTTAATCTTTAGTTATCGGGAAAGGTTCTTGAGATAAAAATAGAGGATTCAAGCAGTTGCCTATCTAGAGACCCTTCCAAAATAACAATAATTAGCCTCCAATTGATCTCTGGATCTGTTCAGGCTTTTTTTCAGTACCTGAGGAATGGCCTTAAAGGGGAAGGCCAGGTTAATGGTGAACTATCACGACCATGAAGTAGTTCAGACTATCCATGAGCAACACCACAGAAAAACCATGGGTTTTTACTTTTAAAAAATCTTATGCTTGTTTCCAATTGATTTTTTGACTAGGTAACATTTTCCTGCACAGAACAGACTGGGGTTTACATGTAATGCTGACAAGTGACTGACACTGGGCTGAACTTTGTTCTGAATACAGGAGTCCCGGAGGCAGGCCGAAAGGTGGGGGAAGTCCCCACCTTTGTCCTCCATCGGACCCCCGTTGCAATTTCATGGTGGCGGGCAATTAACTGTCCTCTGTTTGGGACACTGTCCCTTTAAGGGACAAGCTCCCGCCTCGAGGAGCTGCCGGTCAATCGGAAGGCCGACAGCTCTGCAGTATCAGTAGTGCCACTGGGAGCTGTTGGTACTGCAGGCGGCCTTACAGTACCGATGATGTCAGAGACCCCAGGAGAGGTGAGTGGGGTCATGGTCGCCGGGGCCATTCAGGCAGATGCCAGCAACAGGGTGAGGGGTGGGTTAGGGAGATGGTGGG